>NC_073691.1:115907781-116071571 GCF_029784155.1 Uranotaenia lowii | reverse complement strand
TCCTGTCTGGCTCAGGGCTTTTCCCAAATTTCGGGGCAAGCTCCGAAAAAACCTGGAAAGCTTAAGTTAGGTAGCTTTCTCAATTTGCAGATGTGAAATCCATCCTGTTTCTATGTCTTCAGGAAGAAGTAGAAAAATAATTTCTAGACCTTCTTGGCCACTTTCAAAGTCGGGATTAAACTTTAAACCTGGTCTCCCTAGCCTTCATTGAGGCGATCAACTGCGGTTTAATTTCGCTTCCAGCTTATCACTAGTTTCTCTAATTCTTCTTGATAATTTTAACGTGTGCAAAATGGTTAAATGGTGGATTCGTTGTGACTTCAGGATCTGCCTTTGAGACTGTTCTGAATTTCCTAAAACCTAGCACAAAATTTATAGTCTATGTTCACACTGAAATCAAATTTTGCATGTGTAAACATAAACATTACTAACTAGTTTGGCTAAAATCCCGAGACAACTTTCAAGGCATAATTATAAGTAATTTTTGCTATCGTTCCTTGGATGTAAAATTTGCTATAATTTTGCCCTAATAAAGGTAGTAAAATTCCAAAATTTGTGTTTCAATTTTTTCATGTGAATACCAAGAGCTGGAAAAGGTAGTTAAACGAGCTTGTAGACGAGACAAGAGAGCCTGGACAAACTCCCTAGCCGAAGAGGGAGAAAGAGCCGCCGCCAATGGAGATATCCGATTACTTTATGACATTTCTCGCCGCCTCAGTGGTACAAGGACTAATGCCAGAATGCCGCTAAAAGACCGAGCAGGTCAGTTATTGACCGATCGAACAGATCAGCTCAAACGATGGACTGAGCACTTCGAACAACTCTTCCGAGTCACGAATAGCGATGGCCAACAGAATCCGCAGCTCGAAGCGCCAACAGTAAGTCGCATTAATGGCGTCAACTCGGAAGCGCCCTCGCTGGCTGAAATAGAAGCGGCAATCAAAAACATGAAATCCAACAAAGCACCTGGGATCGATTGCATCCCTGCTGAAATGCTGAAAGCCGACCCTGCCCTGTCAGCACAAATGTTGCACCGTCTTTTCGCGAAGCTCGCTCAAATGAGCTTAATTTTCAATCCCTGCTCAACTTAAATTACGGAACTCAGTATAAAGTGGAAGAATATCTGTCTAACAGCAAGAGACTCTCCTTTTTAAGTGCTAAACATTAAAATCTGGACATAGCAGCGAAGTGTTAAAAATCGCACACATAACCTCAATTCGAAGCTTGACTCTACTGAGGCTGTGCTAAGTGTTTATATGTCTGTGTGATTGTGTGTAGTGCATATATCACCATCATGGGCGACCGTGAAGTATGTGGATGCTGTGGTCGGAAGAATCCTCCCGTCAGAGGTACTAAAGGAGATACCAAAAATACGAAATCTATCGGATGGGTTGGTTGCGATGCATGCAATAAATGGTTTCACACTCGCTGTGTACGGATCCAGGATTCGCTAATACCCGATTTAGATAACTACCATTATGCTTGTGCACGTAAACTGCTGTTTACGTGGAATCACTACTCCGACTCGTACGAGTACACCGACTATCCCTTCGAGTCTACTTTCCGACCAAATTCGTGAAATAGCTGAACTAACATCCCATCTGAAGAAATTACAAGAAGACCTAGCTAATCTGCGTGCCAACAACAAGAAACAGATAGACAATCTAAGGCAGGGGTGAGCAACCTTTTGAACCAAAGAACCAATTTAAATTTGAAATCTTGAAGGCGGGCCGCACTTAAAGTATGTTTTGTGATAATTATCAGAGCTTCACATCATAACATTCAAAAACACATTCATAACTACAAATTTTGGCGGAAACAAATCTGAAAAAGGAAAGATAAAACAAATTCACGTGCTCAAAAACAGTAAGTAATTCAACACGGCTTTTCAAATACCTACCTGATATTAAAAGCACTGACCACACTGACTTGACTCTTAGAACAAAAATTCAACTATTTTCTGTCTAATTTTTTGTTGTCAGCTTTTGCAGCTTCGCAATACCGACGGCAGGTGGCGAACCTGAAAAATTTGACAAAAAATGCCCTGTAGGAAAAATGGTCCTGTTTAGCCCTATTTTATCGTAGAAATTGCGTGTTTTATTTTTAAAGTTGGGTGGCATTTCCTAACTGGGATAGCATTTCTTCAAATCGATCGATGCGCACTCTGGAATCGACATTGCGTACTGTTGGAAAAATGATTTTTTTTTGTTTTTTTTTTCTGGAAAAATTATCCAGAAAACGAAATCGAGTGTCCAGTCAGTATGGTCAGTGTTAAAAGGGTAACCTCGCTAAATCTTTTTCATTTTTAAATTCTCTCAATTTTCAAAAGTACTTCTTGGCGAACATTTGTTTTTACAACATTCTTGTTTAAACCGATGATACTATTCGCCATCACTTCCATTTAAAAAAAAATTCTGGAGGTTTTGGTTTTCGCTATTTGACTTTCTGTTATTTTTTTCCACAATTAAAACTTGTCCTCAAAGCCTAGATGTTTTTTTTTTCAACAAACGTTAAAAACCCCGTTTTTTAGTTTGAAGTTCTGTATTGGACTATTGCATTCAGATGTTGGGCAAGGTTGTCAAAATCACAGGAAAATGTTTAAATTCACAT
Source organism: Uranotaenia lowii (assembly GCF_029784155.1). Taxonomy (NCBI): domain Eukaryota; kingdom Metazoa; phylum Arthropoda; class Insecta; order Diptera; family Culicidae; genus Uranotaenia; species Uranotaenia lowii. The sequence goes on along the minus strand of NC_073691.1, from coordinate 116,068,961 downwards.
ATTTTTTAGGCAACTATTTTCAAAACTACATTCTTGATTTTAGAATTTTTTTTTGTATGGGTTTATGAGCTACCTGGCTGACCCGGAAAGGAAAAACAGATCGGGGGACAGAAAAGGAAAATTTACATGAGAGTAGAATAGCTTAGAGAAGGATAGCGGCAACAGAGCCCGAGGGGGTTCTGAAGCACCAGTTTAGGGAAGCGTTAAGATAGTGCTCGACGGACTGGGACAATTGGGCCCTACTTGAGCTTCGAGTTAACCTAACCTCCAATTCAACCGAGCAGTAACAGTATGACAACATACGCCAAAGTCTCGATATCATTGTCAGAAGGGCTCACTATCTTACCGTAGTTGAGTTATCCCTACCTGACACCTAACCTTACTCGATTCAATAACTTTGAATTTATGATCGTTTTTACTTGCGATTAACATAAATTGACTAATAAAACAATTCAGAACAAAACATCTAGATCAGAAGCTATCTCTCAATGCAGCAATTAATAGAATTCCGCTAAACACAAATAAAAATGGTACCAAATTTTTGAAAAATTCAAAAATTAAATAGAGCTGCAATTATGAATTGCATGATCAATATCTGTTTTACTAACATTGACTTATCAAAATAACAGGATATATACCATAATGCAAATGGCGATGCTGTTCTTCTAAATCCTCATTGCTAATTTTGAACAACTTCTCAAAACAATCTTCCTCAATCTTTGGTTTGGTTAAAGTGAATGTCAGTTTTTAAAATCCCGATATTATTTTTCTGGACGAGTAGGTTCTTGATTATCAAAATGATACCTTCTACCTTCTACATCATTATTTGAATTTCAGACCTAATCGAGCTATAGATCAAACTACAAAAAAAGCGTTAAAACGAGAAAGAACTAGAATCAGATGAATTGGGTAAATAAAGATGCCTCCCAATGTGTTTTTTTGGGAATTCAGAGTAAATACGCGGCTGCTCTGTAATTATATTAACAACTTGGATACCATAAAATAGAATTTTTAATCAAAGGTGTATATCACTCCAGCTTTTCTAATAATTTTACGTTCTACAAACAATAAAATAAATAGAATGGTTGAATTAATAATCGAACTTAATAACCGGACCATACTGCTAATGACAATGCTGTTCTTCTAAAATCTCGAACTCTTAACAACTTCTCAGAATAACTTTCCTCTGTTTCGGATGAAATAAATTATACTCCTATTTATAAACTTCCAATATTATTTTCCTGGACTAATTAATATCTATCTTTTACTTCATCATTTGAATTTCACACCTAACCAAAACATAGACAAATCTATCAAAAAGTATTGAAACGAAAAGGAATTATTCATGACAAGAAACAGACCAAACAGCATTCTGATCCAATGAGCCTCTAGTTTTTGTAAAATGCTTGATTTAAGAATAAGCCTTCGAAATTCATAAACCGCAAATACGCACTTACTAGAGCATTGGGGAGAAGAATACTATTACTTTACCTAGCCTAGTAGTACATTGAACATTGAATACCATGTGCCAATTCTTAACATCCTCATCCAACTAATTCTTGTACAATTCATTTACTATACTGTCTATTCTAACCTAACTTGCGCATGGTGGAAAAGTGGAAATATCAACATTTAAACGGCTATATGTGATATTTCCACTGCGCAATGCTGTTGTTGTCCAACGGAAGGGAGGGCAAGCCCAAGTAACACACAAAATTCAGATTGGTTTTATAATTTTTGAACGCTAGTTTATAAAGGACGTATAATATCTATTATTGGTTTAAAAATCATTTAATAATAACCATTTTACAACTAGTCTCTAGGACATCTACACGCCCATTATATATCCAACTTAAAACATTTTTATATTTGAAAAGATAAAGGATTTGAAAATGTTTAATTATACATTCCTATGAACCTGTTCAGATTTATAAAAGCCCTTTCAAAACAATTCCTAGTATTCGTGTTCTTATACGGTCATTACAATTGGCTTAGGTTTAAAGCATGCAAATAAATAACTTTTTGTGGCGCCTATAAACCGTTTATAAGGAACTAAAATTTCTATACGCTGTAAAAGTTTTATAAAAGCTATTCGGTCGAATAATTGGCTTACAACAGTCAGTCGTCTCATTAAGCCTGACTCAGTTTTGAATGAAAGACTTACAGATATGTTATATAACTTTGTCGGTTTATAGAATACCATTCAAGCTGCCTTTTCAAATTTCACACACGTTTATAAGACAAAAAGGTTATTTAAAAGAAAAAATAGTTTTATTAGCAGCTTTCAGAAAGCAAAATCGTTTTTTAAGAGTTCAATAACGACTTTTATTAATTTTATATATTAGCGCCATTTGTTAGACAAATAATGGTGAATTTATAAATGAAATCTTTCTATTTTAGAGATTAACCCTTATCCCCTAACCCACGCATTATAAATTTGGATATCCTTATTGCTGAGATAATGTTTTAAAATTTAATTACAAACCAAAAGATGATTCAATAGCAAAGCAATATTTATTCGATATATTTAATCGGTTTTTTTATTGTTTAAAAGAACGATTTACACCAGGCCCACAATTTTTCCCAAATTTTCTCATACCTATTTGCGGTAAATTTGAAAGCGCAAGTAAATAAATAGCAGGTATTGAGCATTCCGGCTTAGAAAATAGCATTGAATTACCTAAAGAATTAAGATATCCATTGTGCTTTGTTTTTTTTTCAATTTTGATTTGAATAAGATTCAATTGTTTTGTAAATTATTATTGAAAACCCAATTCCGGAGCAGAATTATTTGTAGATGAAAATAATATAATAAATAGGTTTTATAAGCGAAATTCACACAGCACTCTGAAAGTTGATTTGGATTGGCAAGGTTTTATTATTTGCTCTGCAGAACCTACTGCAGAAGGGCCTTTTTGTGCTACTAAGCGTTGTATTGCAGTTTTATAGATCCTTACATAACCGGACGAGGTTTTATAGCTTTAATTTATAGTTGGTATGGAGTACCTTATAAAACCTAAATTGTTACTTGGGAAGTGTTTCAACTCCCATTCACCTTATCAACATGGATCATCAAAGAAAAAGTATACGATATTGAACCACCTTTTAATTTATTTTCTATGATCTCATATCGAATAAGGCTACGTGCAACCGCCCTTTCAGGTTTATGTTAGTTTAGAGTCTGTTTCCAAACTGTCAACTTCCATAAACACAGTAATGCACGCCGTCGCCGTGACCCATTACAGCCTAGGGTACGGACATTCTTGATTTTAGAATATTTGTCGACATTTTTTATCATTTTTAATATTATTAAGATATCATTGCGAAAGGATTTATAGAGCAATATTTTGACTCTGGTAATGTGGATTGCGAATTATAAGTGAAATAACTCAATTTATCAATGTTTGTGATAAATTTGCTATCAAATTTCTGGAAAAAGCATCACAGATAATCGTCAATGCTATTTTGGGTGGAATCACAGAGTTTCAGATATCTGTTGTTTTTCCAAGAACTAATAATTTTTGTGGGTAACTTTGATACCGGCTGATTCAATCTAAAATCGTTCACCCAGACTTTATTATTTAATTTTCGTAATTTTCGTCAATATTCAGAAATAAAAAAATTATCTCAAGTTTTTGGTTTAATTTTTGCCAGTATTTGAATGCTAACAGAACAAACCTTTTTGTGGAATTGGATAGAATAATTTAAAAAAAATTATTTGCTGAGCATATTTTTTATCATTCAACTTTATTTTTGCTTGAAATGAAAATAATTACCTCACTAAACGGGCTTCAAAACTCCTTTGAACATGTGTAGGTTCCGATTTTAGGCTGTTCTTCTGACTCAATTTAATGGATTTTGCTCTCAAAGTGGTGAAGTTAAATAATAAGGAAAAAGTATGCTGAATAAAAAACACTCAAATATTACGTTATGTCAATAAACAATATTGAATTTAAGCCTAAAACAGAACATAATAAACGCTTAAAATGCCAGAAAAAAGTTAACAATCTGAACTATCCATTGTAGAAAAAAGTTAAGGCATAACAATTTGAAAAAAGCTTCGCGAGCCGCACAAAAGGGTCTCTCGGGCCACAAGCGAATCTGAGTTTAAAAAATTAAACTTAAGAGACATGCTATTAACACTAATAATTCCTAGTGAATAGGCTTTATGCCATCTTAAAAAGATTGAATTTATTTCTTCCTTTTTTATTTTTTTTTTCAGGTTTCCCAGGTAAATGATGAAATCTTTGATAGAAAAAAAAGATTAGGCACAATTTTCCCGTATGTTTGGATAACGTGCCGCTATTAAGCCTACCCCCATTCTGATACCTGATACCTGAATGGTACTAGTCGACTTTTCCTTGGCATTTAACTGTGTCAAACATCGGTTGTTAGCTAGAAAATTAAGCACGGAGATTGGGTTTTCCATACCTGCTGGAGATTTGATAGCATATTTTCTATCAGACCATTGCCAAGTGGTGCGCTGTAGCAATCAAATCTCAAATGTACTACCACTTAGAGATGGAACACCACAAGGCTCATGTCTAAGTGCTCTACTGTTTAGTCTGTATATAAACAGCCTTCCTTCCTTATTGAACTGTAGTTATCAGCTGTATGCTGATGATTTACAAATATACACGAGTGGACCTGTGTCTGAAATCGATCGACTTGTGGCGAGAATTAATTAGGATCAGAAGAAAACAATGGAGTAGGAAGAACTTTCTGTCACCGAACCCCAACAAAACCCAAGCGATAATTTTTACCAAAGTAGGCACCGTGTGCCCATCAGAAACCATAGTTTTTTGTATCAACCTATTCAGCTTACGGAAAAAGTTCAAGTTTAAGTTTATGTTTATTATTCGAAATTACGGTAGCCTCAAAGTTACATATAACTGTTGTACAAGGTCAAAAAACCTGGGACTTAAGATAGACCACAACCTAAATTGGGCCAACCACGTGAACGAAATATCAGCTAAAGTTTTTCAAACCCTCAGAACTTTCCAAAAATTCCAAACCGTCCTCACGGTCCCGATTCGGTTGAAGCTGGTCCAAGCTGTCATCACCCCTATGTTCCTGTATTGCGATGTAGTTTGCTTCCCGGGTTTATCAGCAGCCAGAAAAGACCAGCTGCTTAGGTGCTTCAAATCAGCCGCAAGATTTGTGTACATCCTGAGACGGAGGGAAACTACAGAAGTCGCCAGAAAACGTATCCTTGGTTGTGATCTACTGGATTGCTATCATAGACGCATATGTTGTTTTATGCGGAAAGGATACAACGAATGCCTGCCAACATATCTTCTCGACCATTTACAACGTGGAAGAAATGATCGAGCCAAATGCTTTATTATACCACAGCATACTACGACATCAAGGAACAGTGTCCTAATCTAAGGCGCTTCATGCTGAAACACCCTGCCTTTATCGACAAGTCAGGGTAGTACACTGACTGCTTTCAAAACGGCCTTGAACCGAGTTTAGTTGATTTCTTTTAATTATTAACACCTTCAAATCCTTCTTTTGTCACTCGGAGTTGGAACATCGCAAGGGGGGAGGGCAATAAAAAATAATGCGAAAAAAAATAAATTTGAATAAATTGCACGAAAGCTTGTATGCAAATAAATTGCATACTATATCATTGCACAAAACCTATAAATCAAGTAATTTTTTATTTAATAATTCAATAAAATCAAGAATATAAAAGGTGAAAAAACTTCCAACTTCCAAAATTTGTATTTTGTTCTAGTAATCTTTCGAATATTTGAATATTTTGTCGAAAATTACATAAGATACTTCAAACTTTATTTATTCCCCCCTTCGGGTTTTTTTTTTGGAAATTTCGAGGAGGGGGTGAGGGGTGCCAAAGAAGAAATTGATATTTGTTCCAGCCTAATTAGTATATCATTAAGAAGTGTCTTTCCTTAACCTGACTATAAAGTTAATTGTAAGTTAATTGTAACTAACAGGCTGCGTTGAAGTTGATAATCAATAAATTACAAATAACAAATTACAAATCAACTGACAACAGAATAAACGTATGAGACAGCTTTGGGGGTACATTTAGTACGCATGCAAAATATATTCGGAAGACTGTTCCATCATTATTTTCTCTTCTGCATAAGCAAATTTTAAAGCAAACAAACAATTAAAGATATTTTCCAACAATTACCTTAATATCTGGGAAGGAAGAAACAGAAAAGGTAAATAATTATCCGAAAAATCCACGAAAGTTTTAAAAAAAATCCGTTTAAGTCGATTTGTTGCTTTTAAATATTTCCTTGACCCTAACTATGATTTTATATCGAAAGGCTGACGTTAAATCAATAAAGAACAATTAAATACAATAACAATTACACATAGTCTTGCCAAGAGCGTCAGTAAATGGCTATAGTGATGACTCGATATTTTATAAATCTTCCCCTAGTTCTTTGTTAAGCGTATTTTATGTTATACCGCGAATTAGAATTAATGATTAAACAATTGCGTACATCAATTCAGTCCACCATCCTTGTTCTTTCGTTACTTGACAGAAAAATTACTGGCACACACTTGTTTCGTAACAGAAGATAGAATGAACACCTAGTTGTTAAATTCCTACAAAAATTTAAAAATAAATAGGAGCTTGGCTATGAAATAACTTCAAAGCTTTAAAAAAGCTGTTAACAGCAATTCATAAACTTTGACACCTACCTGAAAAACCATTGCGTTCAGTGAAATTAAAATCTAATTTACATATTTTATCTAGCAGCTTCTAGCTTTTCCCTCCTAGGCTGAGCAATTATTTTCGGTAAATAATCTTGAGCTGGAGGAAAGGGGATTTCTTTCACTCATTCACACCAAGCACAATTAGCTGTAACTGTATTGTAAGACACTCATTTGAACTTTTTTGCAATTCCCTGAACTGCCATAAACATGGAATTATTGATATTTTCTTTTTTCTTCACATCACATCATCTAACATCGTCGAAATATGACATTATTTTCCCGAACGATTGATTAACTTCCTTCTTTACATTAAATAAGCACTTTATACTTTGCGTGTTTCACTATCAATAGCTCGAAAACTTTTAATCCGCTTGGAAAATTTGGGAAAACCGAATTATGCACTCGTAAACTCAACTAAAATAACATCGCTGAACTGTTCCGACGGACGTTCGCAAACAAACTGCATGATGTTTTTTACCAGCTGTTTTTCGAGCTGGAGGCCAGGGATGCCAGGTGTTGAGGATAAAAAATCTGGGCAATTTTGAAAAAAAGTCTGTGTGTGTCTGTGCACAAGGAAGACCACAAATTTTGTACTGAACCAGAATTTTGACAATGCGGGAGTGTATTGTTTTCGTGTTATTTGAGTTAAGAAGTATATAACTAACACTGTTTCCTACCACGTACCATACCGATCTTATTTAAAAAAAAAAAGTTAAATGAATGAGTAGTCAAATATACATGAATACAAGCGAGATTTAAAGTCTATTCACTCTATTAAGAAAGTCTGTGAAATCTGGGAACTCTGAGCAAAATCTGTGTCCATGATGCCTCTAGATATGGTGGTCTCTCTTTGGCAAAAAGTAGACGAGGGTTGGATGCGGAGGAGGAGCCGAAATTTGACAGCTGGCTGTTCGGCTGGCTGGGATGCCAGGTGCTCTGATTTTTTGTAAAACACGAAGTTTTGCCAACCACCGAGCTATTGCTTATAAGCAAAGATTTCGCCTTGATTTTTGCAAATATAATTCATAGATTCGAAACAAAATCTTCCGGCTGAGCTCCGGGCTGGTAAGCAAAGCTGGAAGAAGTTGGACCTATAAACGACGGTGCCAGCTTTGTCGGTAGCGGTGAATAACATTAATTTTGCATTACTTATGACAAATTTATGCTTATTCAACACTTTTTTCTTTCAAGAGCTATCTAGAAGCAGCAGAAAGTCATCGAATCGGATGGTAACATGGCGAGGCGTTACATTCCATCGTCCGAGAAGCGCCCTCCTGCAGGAACATCCGATCTTCATCGAGATGAAAAAGCTGCTTCAGGAGGACCCCCGTCTGTTGCCATCGCTGCTCCAGAAGATCCAATCGAGTAATCCGGATCTGATGGGTAGCATTTGGGAAAATCAGATGAAGTTTTTGGCACTTTTGAATGATGGGACCGATGAGCTGAAATAGGAAAATAGGCGCAACATTAGGCGCCTTACGATAAGTCCGATGACTGGGTTGGGGAATCAGTTCGATCCACTGCAGACTGTTGATTGTCCGGAATGTATTGAGCCCCTGAAGGATTCTGCACGTGATGCTGTCCAATTGCTAGTCATCCTCAAGTGCAGCAAAGCTCCAGCTTAGCGCTGCTCGTGGGTGGTGGTTCCCGCATGAATCAGTATTATACCACGACTATTCCCATTATCTTCTTCCCAAGACACTCAAAAGATTACTTCTATAGTTTTGGATTATTAATGTAAGATAAGGCTTATCATTTTTTCATGTAATGGAATCGTTTGGACGCACTTTACGATACAGGGAACGGGTCGTTAAGTAGAGTAACCATTCAATTTTTTTGCTTTTTTCTACTCGTTTTGAAGCGAGTTGGATGATATGTGGAATCTTTACTAAATGATCGTCTCATAAGAAAAAAACGATACAGCATTTCATGTAGTTTTGATTAAAAGATAACAATTATGGAACAAAATTTCGTTTATTTATTCATAAATTATTTTACACCTTCCAAAGATTTTCATTTTATAAAAAAAAACACTCCATACGCGAAGATAGCGTGTGCTGCTGCATCTAATTATTGTTCGGTGACGGAGAGGTACATCAACCGGGAGACTGTGGTGCTGTTGGTTACACATCGTATCTTTTCCGGCCACTATTGTTAGAGTTCGCTATCGTCTTCCTCCGCTGAGATTTTGCCGGTTTGGTCTCGTGGCCACCTGCAGTCGTGCTCCCATCGGCTTCGCCTGAATCTTCCGGATGTTCAAGAACCGTTGCACCTTCTGGACGTTCCATTTTGCAGTGCTTTTGACAATTTTCCGGTATCCACATTTCCTTGGAATCTATCGGTGCGCAAAAATGAAATCAATTAATTAATATTTTCTTCGACATCAAGAAGTTTTCACTTACCTTCATCAGCACCTGTCGTCTGGTCGTCCCCGAATGCTTCCGCGTAGATTTCGGAGGGTCCAAAAGCCACCTCCCACACCCCCAAAAGCCACAATTCCGGAACACAAAACGAAAAGCTTGGCCACGTTTATTGACGTTACAGCAAAAAATTCGTTGCGCGTTGCAAAAATAATTTTTTTATTCCCGAGATGATTAATCTAATCTTTCCTAAATATTTTTTTTATCATTTCGGCGTGTTGCAATAATAATCCATTTATTTAAAGAAGTATTAATCGTATCTTTCAAGAATGATATTTTATCCGTTCTAGCGGAGGCACATTTAGCCAAAACGCAATGTGAAACGTTACTATTAATGTAATCAGAACCGAATAATACTGAAGATTCAGCATATCGTATTTGACTATGCGGGTTGTTAACATGGTAGTCATTAGTGCCAATTAGCCTACTCAAGTTTTAGTGTTCAACCCCGAATGAGCAATCACTGAATACAACCCTGTAAGAGAAACGTCAAGAATAAATTTTCATTCCTGTTCACTTTTTATACGACTCAACACGTGTGTTTCGTTCTTCCGTGGAAATATTGAGAGGTTATGGGCCCAGCTCAAACCCGCGGTCGGAATTGTTAAAAAGTGATCGATTGTAGTCGTCGCGCGTGAAAATGGAGGATGAAGCCAGATCCCTCAGAATTCGGCCATTCGATGGCACAGGCTTTAACAACTGGAGCTTCCGGGTACGGGCGTACCTGCAGCAGTTGGACGTGTTGCGCTGTGTTGAAGTGGCGGCGGAAGAGGAGCCATTTTGGAACATTCTTGCCAGTGACGAAGCGAAAATCAGAACCGAGAAGGAAGTTCTGAGAAACGCGCGGAGGAAGCAGGACAACAAGTGTCGTTCAGTACTCATCCAGGCTATAGCTGACAGTCACCTGGAGTACGTGAAAGACAAGGAGAGTCCGAAGCAAATCTGGGATACACTGCACAACATTTTCGAGAGAAAAAGTTTGACAAATCGCTTTCTCTTGAAAAGACGGCTGCTGATGATGAAATACGACGAAGAAGAAGATTTGCAGACCCATTTTCTTCAATTCGACAAAGCAGTGCGTGAGCTCAAAGGTGCAGGTGGAAATTTAGACGAAGAAGACACAATTTGCAACCTGATGCTCACTATGCCGACTTCTTTCGATGCTGTAAACTCGGCTATGGAAGCAGTGTCAGACCGCCTGACGATGGATCTCGTTCGCCGAAATTATTTGGATGTGGAAGCGAAGAGGAAAGGCCATCGGGAAGACACGGAGAGCCAGGATGCCGCGTTTAGTGGAAAAGCAAAAGGAAAGTGGAAGTGTTTCAAGTGTAACAATTTCGGGCATAAGCAAGCTGACTGTCCGAATAAAAGTGCTAGTGGCAAAGATGCGAAGAAAAAGAAACCGCAAGTGCAAAAAGCTAGTGCTGCCCATAAGACAGTCACATTCGTTGCTGCAGATGTCGAAACCGAAATAGCCGTCATTGGTTCAAAAGCGGATTTGAAGTGGTATTTGGACAGTGGTGCATCGGAGCACATGTCGAATGACCGGAACGTTTTTGAAAGTTTGTGTAAATTGGACAAACCAGTAGTGATCCAAACAGCTAAGAGTGGCGCAAATTTGACAGCACATTCCAAAGGTCGTGTAATCGCGAAATCGGTTGTGAATGGTGAATCAATAACAATCACCATCGATGATGTTCTGTACATACCCGAACTTTCATTGAACCTGTTATCGCTGAGGCGATTGGAGTGTACCGGTAAAAAGGTAGTGTTTTTCAATGGTTGTGTTACTGTCGATGTGGATGGAGATGTAGTTGCGACTGGCAGACGTTATGGTCGTCTCTACGCCATGGATTTTTCGTGCAATCGGAAGATTGATTGTGGGAAAGCCTTGTTGACAGGTCAGGTTAATCGTGATTTGGAATTATGGCATCATCGTTTTGGCCATTTGGGCAACGATAACCTAATGAAGCTATTGAAGAAGAACATGGTTCAGGGTATGAGTGTGGGTAGTACCGATTCGGAAAAGTTTTTATGTGAAGCGTGCATTCATGGCAAACAGACAAGAGAACCTTTTCGTAGTCAGCCAGAGAAGCGAGCGATTCGACCTTTGGAAATTGTGTACAGTGATGTTTGTGGTCCGGTCTCACCCACGACATGGGATGGTTGCTCGTATTTTGTAACGTTCACGGACGATTTTACTCGTGTAACGGTGGCTTACGTTATTAAGCACAAAAGTGAAGTGTTACAGTGTTTTTCGGAATATGAGGCTATGGTTTCAACTCATTTCGGTACGGGCATCTCGCGGTTACGTTGTGACAACGGAGGAGAGTATACGGGCAAAGCTTTTCGAAAAATGTGTAAACAACGCGGTATTCGACTGGAAACTACAGTGCCATATACACCAGAGCAGAATGGTGTCAGTGAGCGTCTAAATAGGACGATAGTGGAAAAAGTGCGATGTATGCTTGAAGCTAGCGGTGCTCCCAAGAAGCTGTGGGGAGAGGCTGGTTATGCTGCTGTGTATGTGCTGAATCGTAGCCCCACTATTGCGGTCCCGGATGACGTCACTCCGTGGGAAAGATGATCTGGAAAGAAGCCAGTGGTATCGAATCTGCGAGTGTTTGGAAGTAGTTGTTTCGTACACGTCCCAAAACCGTTACGAAAGAAGCTCGATTCGAAAACCCAGAAAGTGATGTTCGTCGGATATGCTCCGAATGGTTTCCGCTTGTGGAACGGAAAGAAGGTGATTATCGGTCGCGATGTGATCTTTCGCGAAGATGAACTGTTGTTCCGTCCGGAAAAGGAAATGAACCTTAAGCAAGAAAGTGATACCGTTGTGTTGAACGAGAGTGTTTCGAAAGATAGTGTCTTGAACGAGAGTGTTGAAGAACCAAATCCCGTTAATATTTTCTCGGATGTTGAAACCGAGGATGAGTATCACGAGACGGACGACACCTTTCCAGACGAAACCGTCGTTGAAGAATCGAATATCCGTCGCAGCGGAAGGCAGCGAGCTCCACCAAGTTGGCAACACGATTACGACATGGATGTGTCTGTTTTTGCTCTGAGTGCGGAGAATTTTGTCGATGGTATTCCCTCAGACGTGAAGGAGCTGCAGAAGCGAACGGATTGGCCGCAGTGGGAGCGAGCGATTCGGGAAGAACTGGATTCTTTGGAGAAGAACGAGACTTGGACGTTGGTCGAACCACCAGTCAACCGCAAAATAGTTGATTGTAAGTGGATCTTCAGGATTAAGAAGAAGAGTGATGGCACGATCGAGAAATACAAAGCCAGGCTTGTTGCTCGTGGATTTACGCAGCGAAAAGGCTTCGACTTTTCCGAAACATATTCGCCGGTAGCCAAAATGTTGACGGTGCGTATTCTTCTTGCGCTTGCGAACCATGAAGATTGGGATGTTCATCAAATGGACGTTCGAAGCGCTTTCCTGAACGGTGCTTTGGAGGAGAAAATCTTCATGCGCCAACCGCCTGGGTTTGAGGCGGGGACCAAGCTCGTGTGCCAGTTGAAGAAGGCAATATACGGTCTCAAACAGTCTTCCCGCAACTGGAATTTGAGATTCCACAATTTCATCGTTACGTTGGGATTCCGTCGGAGCAATCATGATCACTGTCTGTATTAATCGAACAAAGATGGTGTGGTTGTGTATGTGCTCATTTACGTAGACGATGTGTTGATCACAGGAAGTTCCTTGCAAGTCATCCAGCAGCTGAAAAGGAAATTTTCATCGGAGTTCGAGATGAAAGACTTGCAGGAAGTTGATAGCTTTCTGGGATTATGTATCAAGCGAGACCGAAAGGCGGGGGTGATGACGATTAACCAGCGGTCGTATATCCAAGGTGTTTTGGATCGTTTTTGTATGAGCGACTGTAAGCCGTCATCTGTGCCGATAGACCCGAAACTGCGTCTCGAGAAAGGCGTGCCAGGTACATTCACGGACAAGCCGTACCGTGAGTTAGTCGGGTGCCTGATGTACCTCACCGTGACTTCCAGGCCCGATATCTGTACTGCTGTGAATTACTTCGCCGGCTTCCAGTGTGGTGCAACGGAGCAACACTGGGTGCATCTGAAACGTGTCCTTAGGTATCTCAAGGGCACCGTGGACTATCAGCTGGTTTATCGACGATCGAATGCTGAACCGCTGGTAGCATTTACTGACGCTGATTGGGGCAACGATCCCAATGACCGGAAGTCGATCTCGGGATTGGTGATCCAGCTACATGGACAAACCGTCGCTTGGTGTACAAGGAAGCAAGCATCCGTGGCCCTGTCGTCCACCGAAGCCGAGATGATGGCGCTTCGTCTAGCAAGCTGTGAGGTAATGGGGATCGTGAACTTGTTGAAGTCTATAGATAGGCAAGTTCAATTGCCTGTTACAATGTTTGAGGACAATCAAGCGTGTATGTCGGTAGTTAATGATCCTAGAAAACTTAAACGGATGAAGCACATAGAAATTCAGTTTTGTTTTGTAAAGGAGCTTATAGATCAGGGCAAGCTGAAGTTGTGTTACGTTCCAACAGATAAGCAATTAGCAGACATCATGACTAAGGGCTTAGCTTCATCCAAGTTTAGCGCATTCAGGGAGATGTTAGGAGTAGTTAATTGAGGCGGGGTGTTAACATGGTAGTCATTAGTGCCAATTAGCCTACTCAAGTTTTAGTGTGCAACCCCGAATGAGCAATCACTGAATACAACCCTGTAAGAGAAACGTCAAGAATAAATTTTCATTCCTGTTCACTTTTTATACGACTCAACACGTGTGTTTCGTTCTTCCGTGGAAATATTGAGAGTGGTGAAGGTAGATTAACTGAATATGTTAATATTGAAAAAGGCTTAAGCAGTATTTACATGATGCAACAGTTATTTGAAACAAAAAAATCAAACCATAAAATCGTTAATCATTTAATCATGAAAATTATCAATAGCAGAATTTATAGCATTCCTTTAGCAGAACCGATTTACTTTTATTTTCATCCAACACTTTTCGATTGGAGGGAAACAAAATAGCTCTTTGGATAAGGTAACAAGAATAAGGAACAAGCAACATCCGGTTTAGGGTTTTTGTTGTTTGTTCCACCCTTTAAGATCCTTTCTATCATAACGGTCAATGAAAAGTTTTTCTTTTTCGGAACATACGGATAGACCGAACTGTATTGTAATTTTATTATAAAAAAGTGTTTAGAACCCAAGTAACCATAAGCACTAAAGCTTTGCATTTTTATAGCTTTACACCAGCATTCAAAGGCTAAATTACACTATATCAGCACATCAAGTGCAATTTTGCATTACAACAGCCCTTCGAGTGCTATGCTGCATCATGTTAGAATTATACCACTCTTTTAAAATGCAACTTGCATTCTATCAGCTTTGCACAATGCTTTTGAAATGCAACATTGCTCTAAATCAGAATAACAAATGCTATATTTTCTAAGCATTAAATTGGCATCACACAAGCTTGCTTTAATGCTTTTAAGCACTATGTAAGCACTACAGTGGCATTAGGCCAAAGCACATTAGCATTTATTGATGCTGAATCAATGCAAATTCAGTGCACCGGTTGCTAGAAATTTGATTCAAATAGGTCTTTTTTTTCAAAGTTTTATCGCGGACCTGATAGGTTCACAGGCAGAGTCAATGTCAAATGTCAGAGCCACATATGTCATGAGTTCGATTCCAGGTCATTTTCAGCTGAAAAATAAAAAAAAATATCATGTAGAAAATTCAATCCGAGAGATCTCCTCAATATGCATAAGCGAATATAAAAATAATTACAAATTTAGTATCATGGCCGAAAAATGAACCAAACAAAAATCCAAAATAATTTTTTTTCGCATGGTCGAACCTCATTCGAACACCATTTGCATTTTCCCAGCATTTTGCCCGCCAACGCTGTAGCATCAACCAATGCTATAGCAGTGCTTTTATAGGGTTATACCAGTTTCTGCACTAATGCAGCAGTTAATTTCGCAAAACCTGGCTCACAGAGCTAAAATGATGCAAAGAATCAAGCACTATAGCTGACGCTAGAGCAGAGTTGATGCTAGATTTTAGTGCTTATGGTTACTTGGGAATACAACCCGCATAATCGAAAACTGTACACTGAATCTTCAGAACGATTCTGTTCTGATTACATGTATGGTGAAGATTTGTGTTATCGTCCTTTAATACTTTTATTTTTCACAAATTTTTCGATTCCTAATGCGTCTTTGCTAGAATTAACAAAAATTATTTATGGAAGATAAGTTGAATGATCTCAAGAACCAAATTGAGTATATCTTAAGGTTGCCAGAATTCTTTTCACTACCATCCGGGCCTAGCAATTCCGGGCATTTTTTCAAAAAAACCTGGCAAAATCCGGGCATGGATTTCAATTTTTCAAATCCAAAAACCAGGCAAAAACCGGGCAAAATTTAGGTGTTATTATATATAAAAGCAAAGAAAAATGCAAAAAAAATCGAAATTCATATTTTATTAATGTAATTGCAGACTTCCAATAACTTTTTGGAACACTTTAATATTTAAAGGTTTATAAAAGTAAATCAGCGAAATTATTTGATACAACCGTTGAAAATTTCCATACCGATAATCGATTTTGCTGAAACGTACTCAAAAACTTTGATTTTTTTTTGGTTTCTTTGTGAAAATTGTGAAAAAATCCGGGCAATATCCGGACTTTTTTCACGATATCCGGGCAACCGGGCCGGACCGGACTTTCTCGAAATTTTGCATCAAATATCCGGGCAAACCCGGATAAAACCGGGCAATCTGGCAAGCTTAGTATATCTGCACCTGAGTGTATCATGTGTCGTCGCTAGAAGAAAAAAAGAAAAACAAAAAACCGACAACGATTCAAAGTCGACGCGACGGAACCGATACTGGAACCTGGAAAAAGTCTGGAGTTGGTGGTAAAAGCTCGAAATGGCCATACAGCTGCAGGATCTGCACCCACGAGGTCAAATTATTTGGGAAAAATACCAAATGGTTGTTTCGCGGCTAAAAAAGACCTCCCGTAAGAAAAACAATGCACGAAATCGGGCGGCAGGAACCGGCCCCGGTAATGTGTCGGATCTTCAGCGCCTCATGTGACATTGGGTAAGTCTGGCGTTTTATTTAATACAAATATGGACTTTTTCCAAAACTACTACATATCTCCATAGGTGCAGGACTTGTTTAAACCGAAACCAGGGCATCAAATTTTTCGGGAAGATCCATGGAAGCAACCGACTCCGATTATGTTCCAGGTCTTCTACGCCGTCTTTTACGTTGGGTAAGTTTGTCTTTTTATTTCATATTTTATGCTCATTTCAATTTTTTTTCAGAGCAAGATAAGTGCCTGGGAGGAACCTGTAAAATGTACATGTATGTACATGTCGAGGAAAAAGAAAAAAACACGGAAGTTGAAGATGGTCCCGATCCCCGATTCCCGAGTTTAAAAACATCCGCCGAAAAGAACTCTGAAATTTGACCTAAGCGAGAAGAAAATACGGAACCGTAGGCTCAAATCAAAGCCGAGATAAATTTTGTGCTGGTAGCCGTTTGAAATAATATATTTTCCAACGAGGTAGGTGTTAAAATATTAAATAATGTTAATGAAAATTCGAGAACACGTTGAAATTTGGTTGATAAGTTTCTAGAATTTATGATGATCTTCAACACAAATGAAAAAAAAGGAATTATGCAGAATGCGAACTTTAAGCACTAAACAAACTTTTAAGAATAAAAAAAGGACCTTGAATCAGCAATCTAATTAAGAGCCAGGATAAGGAATTTTATATAATTGACCGTTATTAGAATCACCAATTTAGAATGAATTCTCAATCTTTATTATAATTTACATTATCTATCCAAAAACTCGGGGAAACTCATTACTCTTATAATTCTTTTTACCAAGCCATTTGTATATACGAAAATTCATGTTGTCTTTTTTTAATTTCTCGAAATTGGAAATAAAAATTTGAACTTAAAGAATAATACTTTCAAACAGAAATCATGATAAATTGAATTGAATACTAAAATAATGTACCTATTAACTTTGCTAAACTTGATACCTACTCACCTTTTCTTTAGAAAATTTGACGAAGATTTAGTAATGAATTCTAAACTGAAGAATTATTCAAACTTTCATTAAAATGAGAAATCAAAAGTTTAAATGAACAATTAATCTAATAGATTTTCCAAAAATCTCGTTAGTGTGGAAAATATTTTTTCTATAACGGTTTCGTTTATTTTCAGCCGCCTTGGATTAATATAGGAATTACTTTTGATTGATGCCTTAATTGATGGTAATATGTTCGATTTTTTGTAATTTTTTCTTATATATTAATCCGTTTCAATATTTTACAGGCGAATCCTGAACATAACCCTCAGCATTAATCTTTCCACAAAAAGTTTGATGTAAAATGGTCATTATACAGGCAATTCAAATTAATATAGGTTCATATATTTTATATTATAATCCATGTTTACCATTCTTGAATAAATAATGTATTTTTTTAGAAATTGAAACATGAATCGTCTGCATTTTCATTTTTGATCGTAAAAAGATCTTTTGAAGATACAATGTAGCGTCCCATACACATAAAACGTACGATATGATAACGATTATATCTATCGTTTTTCGTTTTCCTACATTTTCCATCTAGAAAAAAGCAAAAAAAAATGAATCGTTTATTTACTTAACAACCCGTTCCCTGTATCGTTATTTGTGTCTAAACGATTCCATTTGATGAAAAAACGATTTGTTCAATCGTTCATTAATAATCCAAAAACTATAAAGGGAATCTTTTGGGTGTCTCGGGAAGAAGATAATGGGAATCGTTGCTGTATGATACTGTTCCATGCGGGAAATTAATTCATTGAATATACTCATATCATTGCTTTTTTTCCGAAAACTCAATTTAAATAAAATAAAATAAACTAAACCCCAGTACAGTTTTGAATCTTTTGATCTATCGTTTACGATTGGCTTGAGCACATACACACTTTTTTGCCATCTGATTTTTTATCTCTAACACCTGGCATCCCTGGACCCCTTTTTTCGTATATAAACACTACAGCCAGCTGTCAAAACTTTTTTCAATATGACGGAATGACGATTTGGCATATGAGATCACCATACTAGAGGCATCATGGTTTTATGAGTTCCCATCAGGGATTCCAGGTGTTGAGGATGAAAAATCTGGGCAATTTTCAAAAAAAGTCTGTGTGTGTCTGTGCATAAGAAAAATCACAAATTTGGTACATAAATTTGATGAATCTTGAGAGCGGGGGGGCGAAGGGTGGTCGTGTTTGTGCTATGGTGTTCGGGTTATTTTCGAGTTGATAACTGTATAACAATTAACAAACACTGTTTCCTGCCAACCATAGTTCAAAATAACATAATGCTAAATTACTAGAAAATTTTACTCACATCAGTCACAATAAACCTTTGGATATGTCCAGCAGCGTGGAAAACCATTCGCAGCCACCACTTTAAATTTGGAAATCCGGTGCCGATGCTATCTCCAGTACCGCTACTGAGTTTCTTCCAAACACAATAATCATTTTAAATTTCCTTCGGTCACAGCTGCTGCGAACATTCTATGCGGCCCATAAACCGCTCCGTTGTTTTTACGGCAGTGTGGGGGATTTTTCCGACGGAAGTCTGGATTATGTGCTGCTGTTGCCGCGAATGTCTCGACCGGCAAATTTCCCTTCCGGACCATCAATCCTGCACCACAGGATTGTAGGGTTATTTATTACTGAAAAAAATAATTGAAACAATTAAAAATAGTTTATGGAAAACATAATTGCTTTGAACTTACATTTTACTTGAGGATTTGCCAAATAAGAGATTCCTTCGTTTCCGCTGGCCAAACCAAAACACGCGCCATTTTTATTTGTTTTGAAGCCAGTAAAGACACACTCTGATGCATTCCGAGTTTTGTTTTAAAGATTATTACTGGTATCTTTCAAAAATATTTTTGTATCATTTCAAGCGAAGACACATGAGAAATAGAAAATTTGTTCAAAAATTGGAAGATTTAAGAACGATCACTTGAATAGTCACTATTCATGTAATCAGAACAGAATAATATTGACGATAAGTTGTATGATATTTGATCATGCGGGAAGTACCATTGCCGATCTTATTTTAAAAAAAAGTTTAATGAATGATTGGGCAAATACCAATGAAAACAAGCCAAATTTCAGTCTAATCTGCCACTTACGGATCAAATCCGATACATTAATATTGATTTTATCACTCAATTTTGAAAGTCTGTAAAATCTGGGCACTCTCAGCAAAAATCTGTGTCTGACCAATATCTGGACGAAGGCTCAAAAGTCTTGGTTTTACAGACAAATCTGGGCACCTGGCAACCCAGGTTCCCATGGGGAACTCATGGCATTTCCCGGGAAAATGGTTACCTTTGAAACATAAATTGTTTATTAATTTCTAGCGTGGAAGAAAACCATAAAACGGTTGAAAAATATTCGAAAATAATTATAAAAAAATAAGCGTATATGTAGTGAAAATGTCAAAAAGTCTCAACGGTGAAGTTTCGGTGATCAGATTTCAGTTAATTATTTTGGTTATTTCACTTTTAAAATAAGTTAAATGCAATATTTAAACTTTTCAATGTGGAGCATGGTTTTTGCGGAGAAACTGTAACCACCCGACAGATTATAAATAAAAAAAATCAGCAAAGTGACTCATCCGGTATAGTTGAAACTATTAAATTTTCTACTTTAAGATGGGGAGTGAAGCAAAAATTTCGAAGGCAGAGCAGTTCATACAGAATCTGAATGCGATAAATGCCAAGAAACTGGCCCTATTGATGGTTATTGGTTTCATCATTTACCACGGGTTGTTACATTTACGATACGGTGAGTTTTGTTTATCTGAAGCGAATTCGTCCGCCTGTATAGCTGAATCTAAAAATTCTAAATATAATTGATTATTGGAATCATTGGCAAGTTAACGCTATCTAAAAAGTATATTTATAATAATTATTAATATACTTTTTAGATAGCATAAACTTGCCAATTATTATTACATTTCGACCGACAATCAACTAAGATCTTTAGTTAGATAAAACTAAACTCTTAAATCTTTACTAATCTTATCACTTACAGGCAGCGATTCGTGCAAATGGTTGTTGAGCGATGGAAGATTCAAGGGGGATAAGGAATGGCAACCTTTCGGATGTATGCTTCACAAGTATACCGAGACGTATGTATTCGACATCATTTAAAAATATTCATATAGTGATTTTTTATTATGTCGCTCTTATTTTTACCATTTCTTACTTGCAGCGATACGAGAAAATGCTTCCGGTATTTAGCGTTTTGGGGCAATCAGAACCACTTTGTCTTTATCGGCGATGTTCGAATCCGAACCTTATATCTTGAGATGATCAACCATCTTAAACCAAGCGATATCAGCAACGCATCGATTCAGTCAACCTTGGGGAAAACAGAAAATCTACAGTTTGTTGATTACAAACTTCGTCTGCAGGTAAACTACATCTATGCAAATGAAGTGTCCAAGACGATGATCGACGAATTCATCAAATGGCAGCATGAGGAAGATCCACCCAGTTTGATTGTTGCCAGCTGCACCTATTCAACGTTCCACAATGGAAATGTAACCAAAGAGTTGCAGAAAGCATTCGAGAAAAACTTAACGCGGATGGTAAAACCGATCGATAATTTGGTCAGTAAAAAGTCTAAAGTGATATGGAAACTGCAGGATCCAATTGATCACGAACACATCAATGACGAATGGAAAAATGTACAGAATGAAGATATTGATCGCATCAATCAGGTGGTGTACGATATCCTGGGATATTCGGATGCCAAGATTTGGTCGTCATCTAAAATGATAGCGTCTGGGCTGGTGGATGAATTTGTTGATGGACACAAGCTGGGCGTGTTGGCCTTAAAACACGATGTGCAAATACTGCTGAACATGTACTGTAATGATTACATGAACTATAATGACGGAACTTGCTGCAGTAGTGCCGAACCATACACAATAATTCAAATTATTACCTATGCATTATTGGGAGTTTGGTAAGTATACAATTTTAAAACAGATCTTCGCTAGAATCAGCCTCTTCAAAACACCAAGCATTGATAAAAAAAACTGAAATTTATTGGTGCAATACTTCATGATTTTTTCTTTTCATTTACAGTTTGGCTATCGCCGTGGCGATGATTGTTCGTCGATGGTTGCTGAAGTTCCGTGGAATCAATGTGTACATGCCATTGAGTCAAACCGCAACCGGGCCTATCGCTTGTGCACCGGCTAACTCCCAGTCACCAGTTCTGGCACTAGCATCATTAACCGTGATAATGGCATACTTTTACCTCTGTGATCGTACCAACTTTTTTATGAAAGAGAACAAATATTATTCGGAATTTAGCTTCTGGATTCCGGTTGGATACGTGTTTGTGCTGGGAATATTCTTCACCGAAGATAGCAAATTTACCAAAGTGCTACACCGAGATCAAACAGATGAGCTGAAAGGCTGGATGCAGCTTGTCATTCTGATATATTACATGACGGGTGCTTCACATGTGCTGCCGATCTACATGCACATAAAAGTACTTATAAGTGGATATCTGTTCCTATCGGGATTTGGACATTTTACATATTTTTGGCAGACTGGTAACACAGGGATTGTACGTTTCCTGCACGTAATTTTCAAGAACAACTTTTTAACTGTTGTGCTATGTTTATGTATGAATCGGCCGTACCAATTCTACTATTTCGTACCTCTTCTTTCATTCTGGTATTGTATGGTATATTTCCTGCTTACGATTCCGCCGAGAGTTACAGCACAAAGTTCGGATAATAATGCGTACCAATATCTATACGTGGTTCTGAAATTCGTGTGCCTGCTTAGCGTGATAACTGTACTGTATATGAGCGAAGTTTTCTTTGAACGCATCTTCGTCACTCGCCCATGGAAGGCACTGTTTGTCACAACTGATGACGATATCCATGAATGGTGGTATCGATGGAAGCTAGACAGATATACAATTACATACGGTATGATTTTCGCTGCCATATTTCACATCGCTCAAAAGTATTACTTTTTTGATGATAACAATCACGGGAATTTATTCTCAAGAAGAATCTCTCTAACATCAACATTGGCCGCGATCATTGGAATCGGATTTTACGCCACGTGGAGCTTCTTCTGCCGTAATAAACAGGATTGCGAAGAGATTCATTCTTATGTGGTGTTCATTCCAATAGTCGGATATATACTGCTACGAAATATCTCCGGAATTTTGCGCACCAGATATTCAACGTTTTTTGCCTGGTTTGGACGGATTTCGTTGGAGCTATTCATCTGTCAGTATCACATTTGGCTGGCTGCGGATCGGAATGGAGTTCTCGTTCTACTGCCTGGATTTCCTACGCTTAACGTGTTGATAACTTCGTTCATCTTCGTGTGTGTTTCTCATGAAATTCACCGACTCACTACTGTACTGCTACCTTATGCGGTGCCTAACGACTGGAAGCTGGCGCTGCGCAACATGCTGATATTTATTATAGTGCTTATTCCAATTGGACGATACGACGGCATGTTTTAGGTATAGGTGACAATTCAATCCCTCTTTCTCACTAACAATAAGTTTAAATGTTCTTGTAGGAAATGATCATCTATGTAAATCTAAACTTCGTTTCGCAAGCAATTATGAAAATTAATATAATAACCATAATAATAATAATAATAATATAATTTTCAAACACACTAACCATAATAATAATAATAATAATATAATTTCCTTACACTGAAAAAAAAACCATTCAGTAAGAGTATTCTTAATAAAAAGTTGGAAAACCACCACATTAACAACGTATCGTTTATTTCCAAAACCGGTTCTTCTATTCGTACGTTTACTCGTATAATTTCCACAAAAATGTCGCGAAAACAATTGCTGGTTCATAAAAATGACACTTTTTCATACACAGCAAAAAAATTCTAAAAGAATACGCAATCTAAAATACGAGTGATCTACTTTTTGACCAGTGTAATTCAAAACTGATGTAATTTTACACTCTTTTTGATCTATTTTTGAATCGTTAGTATAAGCTTATTTTTTTATGATGTATGTTTACACGCCCTGACCTAAAAAATATATCTCAATATAAAATTACATCGAAAACAATGTAAAACACGATAGATCCATTGTTTTCCTTTTTTTCGCGGCATAAATTGTTCTGTTTTTATCCGAGATGGTGGTTTATTGTGCGAAAAGAAAAAATAAACGCTTCCGCAGTTAATTTTGTATTAAAACTGAACCAAATTCTTTCAGAATTGAATTAAAAAATGGTAGGTTATAGTTATAGACGAAATGAAAAAAAAATGGAACTTCAAATTCTCTTTCGATTGAGGAATTGCAGTTTTATAAATGGATCAAAAGCCGAATCAATGTTGAATGTTTCTAATGTTTAAGGGATTCCGATTACTATGCTGTTCCGGAAGGATTCAAGAATACTGCCTGACGCTGATCGGCAAAACATCGCCCTGCTGGGGATCATCGGACACAACCACAATTCCAGGTGCCAGTGATGGTGGGTGTTTTTTGAGTTTGCAGTGTATCGGCAATATATGTTCAATAAAATGACACATGTGGCGTATTTATTCATAAACAACACCCAAAATCTGATTATTAAAAAAAAAATTGTAATATTAACGGTAATATGTTTTGAAATTTACATCATTGTGTATTTTTACACGACGGTTTATGTCATCCGTTTTCGTGCATTGTTTTCGATCTAAATTTACACGCCTCAAAAATTACAATGTTGAGAAAAATACACCGTAGTAGAATTTTATATCAAAATCGATGTTCCGTTTTCGTGCATCTTTTTTGGATCTAAATTTACACGATTTTTTCTTGCTGTGTAGCAAGACTACCGTGAAGCACAAATGGCCGCGCACTTTCAACTTTTATCATTATTTTCTCCAAAATTCAACAACGAAAATTTCCATTTTTCGCATTTGTTGATACCTACGCTAAGTATCTTTCACTCGCCATACCAGAAATAAATTTATTCTGCTTTTTGAGGTCAGGGAAAAATAAAAACAAAAATCGGTTTTGCCGGATGCCATTTTGTCTGTTGTCCTTAGCAAGTGAGCTATGCGGGTCCCTTTTTGTAATTCAGTTTTTTGTGTTGAATTAAGCCTAGTTCACACTAGGCAACATGAACTGCGATATTTGTTATGAGACGAACTTTGTTGTCTGTTGTTGTTGTTGGAAACCTGAGACGGTCCCAGTGTCTCCCGAAGAAAATGGGAGACGCTGAGACCGTCTCGAGACGGACCGTCTCCTAGTGTGGACTAGGCTTTTGAGCACCTTGGCAAAAAAAAAATCGAACGTAAGTTATTTGTGGCTGTATAATGAATCAATTGTGAAAAAAATGAACAGTTTGAAGGTTCTGCTGCGGAAAAATGACAATTTTGTTGTGCACGGCCATTGGTACACTTGATTTTTGAATGTTTCTATCGCCGCGCATGGAAATTCTTCTTGTAGTTATCAGCAGTTAAACGTAGAGAAGTTCTTCAGAAGTTCACAAAGGATGCATAAGATTCACAGGCAAGCTTTTCAATTAATGTTTTCCATCATATAACCGCCGGAAGAACACTTTTTAGAAACAATATCAGAAGACACGATTATCTAATGAAAATGGCTACGAAGTGTTGGAAATTTGAGGTTAGGTATCAATCTGTTTAGTTTTAGTTGGTCAATTTCCCCGTGGATTTTCAGACATCTCGCCGGATATGTGATGATTTATCGAACTCGGGACCGAAAACATTGTTTCAAAACATCTTCCGGCAAAATAATGCTCTGTAAAAATGGCGTCTGATACTCTTTCAGCACCAGACTAGTTTCATAAACAATGGAGACAAATCGGTGTTTGATGTGTGAATCAGAAAAAAAGCCTTACGTGAGAATATTCACAATGACCCTGAGAGCCGTGTTAACAACATTTTAAACTGTTTGGATACCTTATTTACTGTTTAAACCCTAATTAAGACGTGCGCGGCCGTTGGAACTTATTACAAAATCCCGTTTTTTGTGAAATCCCGTTGCAATGAAAAATTTCTCGCTTTTAAATTTTTCCCTTAAAGTATGTAAGTTTTATTACATGTCAATGCCTTTGGGAAGAATGACCGTGTTGTTTAATTCCCGGAAAAAAATACATGTCAGTGCTTTTTTTTCCAGAATCGCACTAAATATAGGGGCTTATTCTGCGACTCGAGTGACTTGACTCACGAAATTTCACGTCTTCGACCTGACTCCAGAAAATGCTTCAGGAAAGAAATTTGTGTATCGGTGAGCTCCGAAGACCAATAACAGCTCACCCGGACGAAAATTTCGAGGCTAGAGAAGCTATTTGAGTCAGCAAAACGATATGAAATTTCGTAAGTCACGTCACTCGATTCGCAGAATAAGCCTCATAATTTTTGTACTGCAACTGTAGAGAAAAGCCTGAATACTTTTGAAACGTTAGAAGTAGTTACGCCTTTAAAACCTCCTTGGTCCAGACTGCGAACTGGCACTCTGTTTGTGGTTATCATCAGGTATGCGAACATGAATGACACTGTAAGTAAAAGAAATTTTAAGGTTTTGTAAATGAATATATATAAAAATAATATAAAATTAAACCTTTTGGGACCAGTATTCCACAGCACTCCGTGTTGATCAATGCCGCATGACTCCAAAGTTACTTGCCATTGGCCACCGAGAAAGAATGATGTACCGGGATACGATTGCATAATATTTTGCAGTGAAAGAATGAAATTTCCGTTGAAAAAATCATGATGCGGCTTTACTTTTTGAGACAAGACTATCGGATCCATGTTAACCTGAAACGTGATTACAGTGAAATTACTTCTTTTTCTATTTTTTTTAAGGATTTCGGATAATCTCACCTTGGGTTCATTGAGCCTCGTGTTTAAAATATGCGATGTTAATGTTAATTGCACGCAATCAATGTATCGAAACAAGGGATACTTTTTCTCGTGGTGTTGAATAACTCCTGCAACAAAAATAGTAAAAGTAAAAATTAGTAAAAGTAAATTTGTTGAAATTTATATCACCTTTATCGGTTAGAGTTTTCCTTAAAGTTAAAATATAAGAATTTAAAATGTGGACGGATAGAGTAATAGAGCTTAGTTCTTTAAGAAGTGGGACAGTCACTGTTGGCGAAATAATCCGCGATGATAGCAATCATTGAGTTTTAGTCATTGTTACCTTAGTACATAGTTACGAATAAATTTTCATTCCACTGTTAACGTTCAATCTTAACGGACGTCTTTTTACTTGGCGAGAGGTTATGGGCCCAGGCAAATGGACATAATTGGAAATAGTGGAATAGTCGAAAATTTAAAAATTCTCGAGATAGAAAATCCTCAAGCAGTAACATCAAGAAGTTCTTCAAGAAACGAAAATGTACTTTGGCAGCGGAAGCAGCGGGTCGGGAGACACTGGAAGCGGTGCGGCGAGAGCGGTTCGTGCGACTGGCGGAAGCAGTGTGGCTCTAACGATCGAGAAGCTGAAGGGCCGAGAATTTCGTTTCGTGGGCGTTCGCAATGAAAATGACGCTCATCCGGGGGGGGGGGGGGGGGGGTTCCTGGTGCGCGGTCGAACCGAAGGAAGGCGAACTCGTCGAGGAGGAGATTGACATGAAGGCGCTGTCCACAATCTGCCTATCCCTGGAAAAGACGAATTACAGCCTGGTTATGGACGCGAAGATCGCGAGAGAGGCCTGGGGTAAGCTGAAAAACGCTTTTCAAGATGACGGAATTTATCGTCGCATTGGTTTGTTGCAGCAGCTTACTTCGATCCGACTAGAAAATTTTTCCAGCACAGAAGCGTACGTGGATGCAATGGTTTCAACGAGCCACAAGCTGGCTGAAATAAATTTCCCTGTCGCTAATGAGTGGCTCGTCTCGCTACTTTTGATGGGATTGCCGAAGTGCTATGCGCCGATTGTGATGGGCTTGGAGGCGTCGGGACAGGCGGAATGCGGATGCAGTGAAATCCAAAATCCTGCAAGATGTCCAAGTCAAAAATGGACCACGAAGCAGCAGTGACGAAGGGGCTTTCTTCAGCGGAAATGGGCACCACCAGCAGCAGCAGCAAAACGGGGCATTGCGCAGCAAGTTGTCCGGAGAAGACCGGAGCAACGATGACGAAAAGGTCGAGCGATGTGCGCAGTTTTGGCGGTGAGCGACGTGAATCAAGATGAGTGGTATTTTGACTCTGGAGCCACAACCCACATGGCCAGACCCGCACCAAACTTTCAAGCGCAGCAGGGGGTATGAGCGATGGGCGCGCTCGCAGTCCCGGGATACGATTTCTCGTGTGTTAAACAGAGAGAGAAATAGCCTTCACTCCAATTTCACTCCGATTAGCTGTCATTCTTATGGAAATCTGTGTAGGAATAAAGAGCAGGCTTTATTCTTTTTAGCAGTCCCAATCCCAATGGTTACAGATCGACACGGCGAATAAAACCAGCATGACAGCCAAATCAAGGGACGTGGTCAATTTGGATTGCATCGAAGGGCCGGTGGACGTACAGGACGTGTTGGAAGTACCAGAGCTAGCAGCGAACTTGTTGCCGGTTAACAAAATCTGCAGCAAAGGCTTTACGATGGCGTTTACGGCGGATGATTGCAAGGTGCTTACCGAAACTGGAGAAGTTTTCACGTCTGGTACAGCGGAACGAGGATTGTATCGACTCAACCGACAGGTGCAGAAGGCATACGTGTGCGGGGAGCTCGAAGTATGCCACAGGCGAATAGGTCACTTGAACTGGCAAAGTTTGAAGTAGTTTAAGCGGATGGCAAACGGATTTTCGATGAAAAAGGCTGATACGTTGAATTGTGTGGCTTGCCTGCAGGGTGAGCATGCTCGTGATGTATTCCCGAACAGCGACTCAAGAGCCAAGCAGCTTTTGGAGTTGGTTCATACCGATTTATGCGGACCATTTGAAGTGACGTCACTAGGAGGAAGTCGATTTTTCGTGAGCTTTATCGACGATGCTACACGAAAGGTGTTTATTCACACGTTGGTGACGAAGGACATGCGGATCAATTTTGAGTTCGCTGTTCGAATTCCGTTTTGAACCATCGCAAGGAGGAAAAAGAGTACTTAACTTTAAGTTCATACACAGCAAGAAAAATTCGTGTAAATTTAGATCGAAAACGATGCACGAAAACGGAACATCGATTTTGATGCAATAGAAAATTTCCAACCAAGAAACGCACGACACGCATCATTATTTCGTCTCTCGGTTTGGCTCTCTGCTCCCTTTGGAAAAATCTAAAAGACGCAAGATTCAACAATCAAAAATCTAAAGACAGAAAAATGTTAGAATTTAAATAAATTATGTAGTCATATTTTTTCAAAAACTCTACTATCGCTCAAACAGTATTTACTAGCGATCGAATGAAAAGTAGGTTTTTCACACCACTTTTTTTAAACTTTTTGTGACCCTTTCATTAAAAAAAATTTTAAAAAATATTTCTTGACTCCATGATGTAGATATCAACTTCAGCTTTCTTATGCATAAGGCAAATATTTTTTTGGACGTGTAATATATGAACTACAGCAGTTTTCCTGGGGCATGTTTTTCCGGATTTTTTTTTCTTTCATGCTGAATAATGAGAAAACTGGTAGCTTAAGGTATATATAATGTTCTAAACTGACATTACAAGGTTTCTATTGATATAAGTTTTGTTTAGATCGGTTGAACACGCCAAAAGTTATAACGATTTTAGCTTGTAGTGTCAAACTGACACTCCTAGTGCTGATAAGGGTAACGAAATCTAATGCGGATGAGGGTTAAAAAAAATGTCTCATCCTTTTTCCGGGGTTGACACCGGCAGCAACGGTTCTCAGTAGAGTGTCCATTTCCCGGCCATTTTCTGTTTCCCGGGAATCGGGAAATCTGGTGGCCTGTTTCCCGGGAATTCCCGGAATCCCGGGAAATATTCAAAAACATGTAAAATATAGCTATGCACTTCGATTCAAATATATTTTGCTTATCGAACCTTTCGTGCATACAACAAGCCCATAATTTGTTAAAAATGTACTCTTCATAATGTTTTTATAACTTATTTTCAATCAAATAAATCAAACTGTTTTTCATTAAAAACGATCTAACGAACTATACAATAACCTGAATAAGTCAAATGAAGAATTCAACCATGCAATTAGGGGTTGAATAAAAAAATGTTTTTATTTGTTTGATTATTCCAACCATTTTTCGTTTTTCTGAACACTTTACATTTTTACATATTTGCTCTTCATATGAAAAAAAAAAGATGTATTCTTCATTTTGAGGTTTTGAAATTCATCTGGGTTTCAAAGACAAAGGAAAACAAGTGAATGAATGTTACTTTCGAGAAAACGCAATCTGTCTACATGCTGTGCCATTTTTCATATATTTTTCGAACTGTTGTTGGTTTTTGTTCAATGAATACGGTGTGGAAATACATGTAATCTTTTTAAACTTATCTATTTAAATAAAAAAGTTGCACCAAATGGCTGCAAATCGTCTTCTGGCACAGAAATCGGGATATTCTCAATAAGTTTTGTATGACTACATTTTCAAAAAGAACAATAAGAATGATTCCGGAGTCTTTCAAGCTTTTCCAGAGAAATAATTTCATACATGTCGGGAATTCCCGGGAATGGAACTACGAATCCCGGGAATCGGGAATTCCCGGGACGGAACTCTATTTCTCAGTATTTCTTTGTTTTCCTATTCTTCACTCAATTACAAGTCAAAAAAGGAAAAGTGTGTAAAATAATAATCGATCTATTAATCTTAAATAAATTATACTGACAAACTACACTACGGAAAACAAGTCAGCTAAGAACCATTCCATTCGGATTTCCTGAAATTTGATGCTTTTTAATTTCGTCAAGCTGACAGAATTTTTTGGAATTTACTTTGCAAACGTACTTTTAAGTTCACTTACCTTCCACTTTAATAACGAGGCTGCTGCTTGGCTGAACGAAGATTGGTTCACCAACTATCCGTGGCTGTGGAGTAACCGCAAGTTTCAACGAGGTATTCTGAAGTACTTGAAAGTAAAACCTGGGAAGGCAATGGGACGATTTTACAATGATTTCGATTTGCTTCAACAAAATGTCCATATGCTTGTTCGTTATGGTTTTGGCTGAATTCGTTTCGTTTGGACGCATAAGAACGTGCTTGTAAACGGTTTGTGAGATTGAGAGCAAATATTTTGTCTCCGGATACGAAGAAACCGGGGGGTGCTTTTGAAACTCGGCTGGAGTAGTAAATGCCACCATTTCAAGAGAAAACTGCAGCACACTACATAGGTATTGTATCCTGAAAAACGAACAAAGTAAGGATTGATTCAATTTAATTACATGTACAACTTACCCATTCAGATATTCCAAAGAGCAGGGATCAGCATCGAACGAACTCTTGAACAACTTGGAGTAAGCATCTTCACATGCCTTCAGGTTTTTGATGTTTTTCCGAAGCTGATTCGTTATATGTCCGAACTTTTGGAGCGGATCCCGCATGTTTTGCGCTAAAGTGTTGGATATCGCAGAGGGTGGTGCGATACATAGGGTATTTCTCAACACTACCAGGTTGTGTAGAGATTGCAGGAATTGACATCTCAAGTTTACTATTTCCGTTTGGAAAATCATTTGATATTGAGGAGAAGAAGTTGCCTGAAAATGAAATGCAATCGGTTTAAGGTTTAAACTTGAAACTTTGTTGTTCTTTTCAAAGTATGACGGTTCAACTATTATGTGTTGAGAACACTTTCGATTGTGAAAAAAAAGACCCATTTTAAGGAAGAAACTATAAGAACTTTAACTATGAGCAAGAAATCTACGATCGAGTATCGTGTTAACGTTCCAGCTCCCCGTAACTTTATTCGGGTGCATCCAAATTAAAAAAATCTTGGAAGACCCTGAATGAATTCTTGAATTCTTTAATTTTGCATCATTACTTTTTTATGGACGCACCTCGAAAGCTCAGGAAAAAAAAACTCCATAATCAGACCTTGAGTGTCAATTTGACACCCTCGCTTAAAACCGCTATATCTCTCTTGTTTCTTAACCAATTTTTAAAAAACTTATAGTTTTAGAAACCACGTAATGACCACGTCTAATAAAAAAAAAATGTGAAAAACATGCATGTAGATGTTAACTGTAGATTATATGGAATGCTGAAAAAAATTAAACTTAGTTTCCAAGAAAGCTGAAGTTAGAGGCTATACGTTGCATATAAGAATTTTTTTTTTAAGTTTTGAGATAATGACCACAAAAATGTAAAAAAGTGTTGTAAAAACCGTACTTTTCAATCCATGAACCGTCAAAATTCTTCAAGTCATACCAGATAAATTTAGCTGTTTTTCCAACTTTTTGTCATTTGCAATTTCTCAGATTTTTACGATTCAACTTTGCATTGGATTTTGAAAATATTCGTGCCAAATTTTCGCAAAAAATTCAATTCATCAGAAAGTAAATTTCGTACCGATTCTTGTGGTGTAATTACCTACATTAGCGCTGCAATACTTAACACAAATATGCTATCGAAATTAGACAAACTTAGGTATGTTCAGCGTTTTTGGCGCAGATAGAAAGAAGTGTAGGCACCGTTTGACGCCAAGATACTCACCTGGTACGAATCATCTTATTATTTGATCGTTTCTGCATCCCAGTCCCATCCAATTTCGAAACGAACAAGCAGCTGCTAGCTGTAATTTGCGCTGACTTTTCAGTGTTCAGAAACTTTGTCACATTTTTATTTATCATATTTTTGTTAAGTATCGCATTACACCACTAGAATCGGTATGAAATTACCTTTTTGGTGAATATAAATTTATGACGGAAATCTCGCGTTAATATATTCAAAATGCAGTGCAAAGTTGAATTTAAGTCTTAGAAAATCTGAAAAATTGCTAATTGACAAAAGGTTCGAAAAACAGCTACCTTTGGCAATTCTATGTTGACATTGAATATATTGAAAATCTAAAAATACAAAAGGCCAAATAACGTCAACTTTTCAATCCTCTTTTCAAAATTTATCTAGTGCGACTTAAACTATTTTGACGATTCATTGATTGAAAAGTACGGGCTTTGAACCACTTTTCACATTTAAAAAAAATATATCCTTATATGGAAAGTACAGATTCCAACTTCAGCTTTTTTGGACACTAAGTGAATTTTTTTTAGCATTCCGTAGCTGATCTACAGTATTTTTCCGAAGATTTTTTTTAAATTTTTTTCTTAGACCGTGAATTACGGAAAATTGAAGTGTTGTATGTGAATAATGCCTGAAAAACATATTTGAGTTACTTTACGAGGGTTCCAAAACTATAACTTATGGGCCCTATTACATAAGACGAGTCACGAGTCATTTTACTCGAGTGAGCCATTTTAGTATTACAGTAGTCGAGTCGAGTCGAATTTCAGTCGAGTAGCTCGACTGAGTCGACTGCTTGAAGGTTCGTGACTCAGCTGTTTCACTCGACTACCGTAATACGACACTTTGCTCGACTCGACAGTGACTGAAGTCGATAGGGCCCTTAGTCAGCAATTCAAATTGACACTCGTAACGGGAAGGTACACCCATAGAAGAGGTTGCAAAAATCCAATGCCTATTTAGCAAATCTCTGTGCCGATAATGCGCTGAAATGTGCACTGTGCCGAAGATGATATGTTTGAAAAACCGTAACTGGCATAAGGACTCGGCTCCCAACCAATATGATGCATGACCACTACATTCAAGCAAAACAAGAAAAACATTTTATGGGATTTCCTTCCTATTGGATAATTCATCCCAGAAACAAGAAAATAAAAATATAAACTACAGCGCCCGTAGGGAGAGTCGAACTCAAATCACCAATTATATCGTCTTGCCAGTCCGACATCCTAACCAGTGTGCTAGTTGAGCTTCATGAAGGACGAGGGATATTTGTCATAGGCTTTCTGCCACCGATCAATCACAGAAAAAAACGCACAACGGCGGCTTCCCGGCGTTTGGCTTCCTTTCAATGCATTCCTTTGTCTTGTGATGGAAACGGGAAAGGGAACGGGAGTGAAGGAACGGGAAACCCATTGAATGAGAACTGTGCTTTGCTTACTGCCTGCTATTACATACACACGCTACATATACACAGCTGCTAAAGCCGGGCAGCTTGGTTGTTTGCCAGTGAATTGAAGCAATGTTTTTGTTGTTGCTTTTGCTACATACACACGCACAGCTTAGCCGTGGTTGTTTGCCCATGGATTGAATTGAAGCAATGTTTTTTTTGTTGCTTTTACTGCATACACACGCACAGCTTGGCCGTGGTTGTTTGCCGGTGGATTGAAGGGATTGAATTAGAAGTAGAAGGATGTTTTTGTTGTTGCTTTTGCTACATTCACACGCACAGTGCTCGGTTCGCTGGCTGCCTGGTGTTGGCCGGTATTTATTTCTATCCTTCTTCGTCTTGTGATGCGATAGGGAGGGAGGTGAGAACGTTTTTTTTTTGTTTCTTTCAGACATACGCAATTCGGTTAACTTGGGAGGTTGATGCCGGTGGGAGCAAATCGAATCAGCACCGGTCGCGTTATCTTCTTGTACCAATGATGCTATGTAATTGACTACACGCCATTGGCACAGAGGCTGAATTTTGGGTGTACACATTTCTGGGACGGATGAGGGCTTAACAACAAACCCAGTTGGATTTTTATCTTTCAACCATTCGCCATCGATTCCACCATGTTGCAAAATCTAGTTTAGTCGCGTTGTTGAGTTATTGACAGCATAAGATTTTTCACGTTTATTTTCTCATTTTCACGAGAAGTGTAAATGGGCCTTTAACTTTCCTTCGCGGTTAAAAACAGGACAATTAGCCGGTTAGGGTCATATTGACCCGGATTACTATTATTGGTAATTTAGGAAAAGTCAGAAAATTCCATGATCGTATCTAGCTTCAACCGTTCCTGAGATATCGCTTCGAGACCCGCATATAGACCCTAACCGTGAAGGAATCTCGCCACAGTCTCATCGTCGCAATAGATGAGACGAATAACAACAAACACATTATAACTAAATAATTATAAACTGTAACCATAGATAGTTTTAGTAAATAAAGTATCGAATTATTGTAATAAAGTCATTCCAGTTCTATCTACAACTTTGTCCAGCCGAAAGTGTTCCCTGTCAACAGATTAAAGGCCTATAAGTTCTGAAACGTTTCTTGTGGAATCATAAAATCGTTTTAGGTCACCAAAAGTCGAATAAAATCAGTTTGGAGCTGTTTTAGCATACCACCAAGTTTGTGAAAATAAACGAAACTACACCTACCTTCAGTGTTGAAACTGCCATGCAATACAGGTCGACGGATTTTTCTAATCGATCAAGTAACGAAAAATGTGACGCGTTCATATCGGTGATTTGGGGATAAATTTGAATAATAGATTCGTATTCCATTCCGTAGTTGAGGATGCACTCTGCTTTCGAAATTTGGAACATTGCGATGAGAAAACAGTTCAATTTTTCTAGTGATACATGTTTGGCCAGTTTTTGGTAGATCATTGCTGCAAGGATATGTTGTCCATACCTGAAAGGGATGGATTTTTTTTTATAGCTAACAATTTTTAAACTAAAACATGAACAAAAGGAAGCTTACCTTGAAGCTGCGCGGCTTATTCTGTATTGTGTCCAAAGGTTGGTTATTTTTAAAATGTTATCAAAGACTCGAAACATTCTCGGCGGAATTACCCTACCCATTACGGATTGCAAACATATAGTAACTAGAATTTCCACAATGGCAGTGTTGTCTTTATCGTTGGCGGAAAGTTGAGTGTATGATTCTAACTTTTTCAATATATGACCCAATATACAGTTGAACTGGTTACGGCTCTGGGACGAATCAAAGCACGTCGAAGAAAAGTTTGCACAAATTGCTCCAAGAGCTTCACAAACCAGTTTAAGATGTGGCGTAGAATGTTCTGGGAATACAATGTCTGATTAGTGAACGAATTATTCAGTTTAAATATAAAGATACAACTAACCGGTCCCATCTATTAACATTTCTGTCATTGTTTCTGAGATGTTTTCACGAAAATCAGTATTATAATTCGAATACAGTATACAGCATTTTAGATATATTTTCAAATCTGTCAAAGGCACTTTGTTGTGCAGGGCTGATAGTGTAAGGTACTCAAGATTCATATTCAAGTATTCCAAAAAACACATCGGTGGCGTTTTATCCTCTTTATAGCTAAAAATAAATATATTATGTTATTTTCGCAAGTACTTGGTTGGAGTGGTTGTGAAATTCAACTAATGCCATAAATACTTTACTTACCAATAGGATACCAATCTCGTTAGTATAGTTAACGCTTTGCCGGCTATGTTGTTTACCAGCAATAAGCTATCTTTGCAAATAGCCAGAATATGACTTCGTTCTTCGTTCAACATTGTATGGCAGGTGGTTTGGCAGCCAGTTAGAGTTATTATGATATTTAAAGCCATATCTGGATAGCAACACTGCATAGTTTGCTTTAAAAGTTTGTTGATGGCATGCTTAGTCCACAAATAAGCACCTTTCTCAGCCAATCTGTTCATACACTGCAACACTGCATACTGTACTTTCTTTCTAGGATCTGCCAGCTGAATGAGCAAGGTATCCACCTGCTCTGGAATATCAACAAGTGTTGCAAAAGATAGCTTTGATAAGGTTTGGATAATCGCTATAGTAAACTGGTCTGAGGGATACATAGGTAACAGTTTGTGGCATAATGTTCGAACCAGCGCCGCCGTATTTGCGTCATGATGCATATGGCGGAGTACCGGAATCAGAAGAATCTTCATGCTAACAGGCGTTTGTAATGATTCAATCATGGAAGATACTTTTGAACACATACCAACAGCAAAACACCTAGAAATAATATTTATTATAACAGCTACTTGTGGTTTATTTTTTTGTTGATCGTAGAAATTTCATATTTTTGCAACTTGTTGCATAAATAACTATTTAATTACAACATTTTGATTTCGATTTTGGAAATCTTGATTTATAGCCAGGTAACAATACCACGCTACAGGAAGCCACTACCGATCAAAGACGGAAATCTGTTTCCGAGAGCAACCCCACACAATCCTCTTCCCTTTCCTTAAGGGGGGGGGGGGGGGGGGGGGGGGGGTAGGGTCTAACACTTTCAAAAAATCGATTTTTTTATTTTTTTATTTTCTTATTGTAAAACATTTCAAGAATGTTGTGTCAAATTTTCAAGTCAATTGAAGCAAAACTGTAGAAGTTATAGGCCTTTATCTCCTCCTATCTAATACTGCAAGAAA
Source organism: Uranotaenia lowii (assembly GCF_029784155.1). Lineage (NCBI taxonomy): Eukaryota > Metazoa > Arthropoda > Insecta > Diptera > Culicidae > Uranotaenia > Uranotaenia lowii. The sequence continues at coordinate 116,032,463 of NC_073691.1, read as the reverse complement.
GCAAGAGCAGAAACTTTGCTGCTGCGCGACGAGGAAGAAAGCCATCCAGAGGATTCAGAACAAAGTTCTGAAAATGATTTTGCGGCTTCCACCTTGGCACAGCACCGAAGATCTTCATCGGATTGCAGGCATAGAATCGATCGGAGAGATGGCCAACAACATCATCTCCAACTTCAGAGGCAAATCGATGCAGTCTTCCATCGCAGAGATTCGTTCTCTTTATGTTTAGTTTAATTTTAAGATAGTGTTTAGTTTTAAGTATAAAATATTTTTGCTATTACAGGATGTTCTCCTACATTAAAAACTTGATTGCGCTCAGCAAATTTAAATCTTAAAAATAATTTTTATAATCTAGTTAACTATAGGGCAATGAACAGTTCATTATTGAGCTGAACACCTAGTTTAATGCAATAATGTAATAAAAATGTAATGATGATTTGATACAAATAAAGACATATTAAAAAAAAAAAAAAAAAAAAAGAGCAGAAACTTCAAACGCATTTTTCTCGAAAGCACATTTTTAAAGTCCGTGGACATCGTCATTTGAAAACTACTTATCCGATTCTTTTCAAATTTGGAACATATTTTCTACATATAAAATACCAGACCCCAACCGTTTTTCTTTTTTGATTTTTTTTACTTTGGGGAGATTTTAGACGTGAAAAATGGCGGATTTTTAAGTGAAAAATCGTAGTTTTTACTTCAAACAGCCACAAAAATTTCATAAAAATATTTTTAAATTAAATAAAAACGTTGGGGTCCAGAAAAACATCTATTAAAAATATTTTGCTTTGATTTTTTGACTTCAGATGATTCTGTGCTGAGATACAGTGTCCACCGCAAATCCTGTTTTCAAAAAGACATCCTCGAAAATGCTCCGTCACCGGTATTGAAAAATATATTTTTCTACGAAAAAATTACTAAATGTTCTTTTAACAATGCTTTGTATAATGCAAAAAAATTGAATACATTTGTTTGAACGATAGCTCTAGAAAACAATCGTGAAAATGGTGTTTTTTATACCCGTTAGACCCTACCCCCCCCCCCCCCCCCCCCCCTTAAGTAAATTAAAACCTAACCGTTGATTCGCCTTGAAGATTACGGCTGCCTCTTACTAACACTACAAAAGTGAAATGAATACTCGGCAGAAAAAAAGTTTGAGATCACCCGGTAAAATCATGCAAATTTTGATCGTTCATTTCTCAGCCGTCTTAGGACATATTGTAAATCTTCTGATCTCATTTGAAAGATAATGAGTAATAGCTATTCGAAGGTATTTTGCTCAGACATAATGTTTTAGTGTTGTACTTTAAACTTAACCCATAAGTTGCCGACAGGTAAGATGTGTTTCATTGTATAAATAGTTATATATTTCAGAGGGAATGCATCTGGGGTTAATCTGAAGAAACTATTGCAAGCGGAGTGGATCGCCAACCATTGTAGGTCTCTGAAGGTTGGATGCCTTCCCTCGACGAACCATCGGCCGTGGAAGCCCGAGAAGCAATTCGAAGGACAAGCCACACAGACATAGGCTGGACCTTGCTACCGATACATACATACACCATACTAAGGGGTGATCCCAAACTTTTGGACGATAACTTAAGTGTCTATTTTACTAATGAAAGGTACATTCTTAAATTTTTGCTCAATTTTTTTTATTGTGTTTTGAGAAGTGAAAAATAAGGATTCTAATGCAATTCTTTTTTTTTCTTTTTTTCTAAATTTGGTCCACCCTATCCCGAGATGATCGGCTTTGAATATTGAATGCGATTTTTTTAAAATGTTCTAACTTTAGGTTAAGTTTAAGGCCCAAAACTAAAACATTATATCTGAGCAAAATACCTCCGAAATAACTTTTGCTAATTATCTTTCTAATGAGATCTGAAGATTTTCAATATGTCTTAAGATGGCTGAGATATGAACGATCAAAATTTGCATGTTTTTTAGCGAGTGATCCTTAACTTTTGGTCGGCAGTGTATGTATGATTCCCCCATCGTACTGTGAGGTAGAACCTATAAAAGTTGTGACCAAACCTTATTTTTCATTTTTTTTTGATAAAAATTTTGATATTTATATTTCTGGAACTTTTAACTTCGAACATATTAAATTTACAAAATATATTGTCCTAGTTAAAGCAAAAATAGTTTGACATAAAAAATCACGGATTTTCATCAATTTCAAACATCTTAAAGTATAGTTTTTCAGTAAAATTCCGCGTCGAGTTACGTATTAAAATAAAGAACTATGTTTCTACTTTTTGAAAAAAAAAAACAAAAAGTAGTTGCTAATACTTGCTAATAAAGAAATTAGTTATTCAACTTTTGTGAGGCATGTTTAAAAACGAACACAAACACATACAGGATCTCAATGAAACTTGATGTTTCCTCGAAAAGATTCCTTTTTCTTAACTCTAAGCGTACATATTTCGAGGATATGATGGCTAGCCCTTACAAATGCTAAAACCACCAACCCACAGAAAGTGTACTATGTATGCCGTGACCGGGATTCGATCTCATACCCACTGGCTTAGAAGACTTAAAGGCTCTCGTCTACGCCACGGGCTGCGGCAATGTTTTTTTGTGTTTAACATGAAATTCAAATTTTTTCTCAGTAGCTCGTTTTTGGAATGGAAGCCTACTATTTAGAGTAGGATCTTAAAAAAACAATTAGCTGAAATAATACCATTAATTTTTTACTTTAATTATTAATCAATATATTTCTTATCAATATATTCCTAACCTAGGCCAGTAGTATTTTATTCATCCTAAATGTAGGCTCATTATTTTATCCAAGACCCCTCGCTTGTACCCCGTCACACCCATGTAACTTATAGATAATTCTTTCTATACGTTCAGTGCTGCTCCCTGAGAAGAGGGATCATAACAGGCGACTAAAATAGCTTTTTTTTTTTAGTTGGTAACCACAGGTGGTAAATCCCGGTTTACGGATTGTATTCCAAGGCACGGCGAGCCACCGCGTCCCCCCAGTTTGCTGCTCTGGGTCCATGGGTACAATGGGAAGACTCATGATATACTCCGTGTATACCCCCTACTCCCTAAACTCCACCTGGGGCCGCAGACCTGGTTCCCACCTCGAACTGTTTAGTACACTATGCTTCAATAGTGGGAGGTCTATTCGCGCTAATGCGCTCAAAGGCAATACTCATTAACGAGACCACTTTCAGCAAAACCTCTCATCCTTACGACTTGACGCCTGAACTCTCCTCTGACGACTTGAGAACCGACATCTCCTCGCAATGACTCGAGATTCCCACACAAACCTCTCCTCTTCGCGACTTGAGGCCTGATCTCTCCTCTAACGACTTGAGATCCGACCCCTCCTCGCATCGACTCGAGGTTTACCTCTCCTCTGCACGATTCAAGGCTCGATCTCTCCTCTAACGACTTGAAATCTGACCTCTCCTCGTAATGGCTCGAGGTGACCACTTGTACCCCTCCTCTTGTTGGTAAGGAGTCTGATCCCTCCTCTTACGACTCGGGACCCGACCTCTTATCATAAAGACTCGGGGTTGACCACACAAACCTCTCCGCCTGAAGGTTTGAGGCCTGACCTCTCCTCTAACGACTCGAAGCCCGACCCCTTATCTTCAGGGTTCGAAGTTTGCCACCTTGCCCGTCGCGTGCCAGATCGAGAGCAGCTTATCCTAGACTCGCGCCTGTCACGGCACACGCGCGGGACTTAACGCAACGACTCGGATGATTCCCGACGAAGACGTCATCCTACTCCGACTCGAATAGCTCACCCGGCGTCGAGAGCCACTCTACCCGTGGGTATTCCCCGAACGTGGAATAACCCTTTCCCAACGATTTCCACTGCGAAGAAGGTCAAGTCTTATCCCCGCAGCTTCTGTCGTTGAGAACCGCTCTACTCGGATACTCCCCGAAGGTGGAGCATCCTACGCACGAACGCGGTGCACCCACGGCATCCGCTGCGCAGAAGGTATTGTCTTATCTTTGTAACTTCAAACCGTGGGGTCGGACGCACTCTACTCGACAGCCCCCCCGTCGATGGGGTCAGTCTACTCCGACCGTTGTCCGGTCTTCTTTATCCCCCTTGGTTGGCAACCCTAGGATTTTTGGCCCGCGGATTTTCCTGCCCGTTGTGTGCCAAATCGAGAGCAGCTTATCCTAGACTCGCGCCTGTCACGGCACACATTCGGGACTTGGAACACTACGACTCGGATGTTTCCCGACGGTGACGACATCCTACACCGACCCCATGGGTGTACAATAGACTAGTTCACTTTTCGGTTTTTTTCGCAGATCAAAGCCGGACTCATATGGGTTGTTCCTCATGCATTTTCAAGTATTTCTGCCAAATTTGAGATCTTTTGAACTAAACTCTGTTCTGCGCAATGAGTTTTTGTGAAAAAAGACCATTTTTCTTAAAAATATTCTTATGAGAGTTCTAGCAAGCCACTGTTAATATTAAACGATAATTTTATGATGCATGGTGGTTGATATTATTACCATTTTTATGAATCTGTTCTAGATAATCGTTCAAAACAAACCGAAAAAATTTAAAAAATCATAAACTACCAACTTGTACAGAAATTTTACTTACAAGTTGAGAGTTAAAAATCTGTAGTAAATCAGAAAAAATATGTTTCACAAAATCTTTTTTTATTAAGATAGCCCTGTTTATTACCATTCATTTGATGCTAAAAATGTAATTATCGCTAAAATAGGAGCAAAGTTATTCGAATATTTATGCACCAGTTTTTAAATCATATTTATGTTCCTATTCAAGTTTTAGCTTCATGCAACATGAAAAACGTGGCATCAAGAGGACTTGCTTACAACTTGATCAAAGCGCGCGCTTTTTTAACTCCTGGCCCCGTCATGGGGTACTTGATTGAATAAAATTTCCTTACTTGTGCACAAGTTGGTGAGGAGCAAACTTGAGTGAAAAATATTTTATCAAATCAAATTTGTTGCAAACATCTTTAAATAACTTGACCGCTATACAACCAATTTGTATATTTTTTGCATCAATAGAAAGGTAATAAAAAGGGTTAGCTTTACAAAAAAAGATTTTGTGAAACAAATTTTTTTCTGATTTACTACAGATTTTTAACTCTCAACTTGTAAGTAAAATTTCTGTACAAGTTGGTAGTTTATGATTTTTTAAATTTTTTTGGTTTGTTTTGAACGATTATCTAGAACAGATTCATAAAAATGGTTATAATATCAACCACCATGCATCATAAAATTATCGTTTAATATTAACAGTGGCTTGCTAGAACTCTCATAAGAATATTTTCAAGAAAAATGGTCTTTTTTCACAAAAACTCATTGCGCAGAACAGAGTTTAGTTCAAAAGATCTCAAATTTGGCAGAAATACTTGAAAATGCATGAGGAACAACCCATATGAGTCCGGCTTTGATCTGCGAAAAAAACCGAAAAGTGAACTAGTCTAGTGTACAAGCTATTTTACTATCAAAGCAACCGTTGTTCGTATACGCACTGTTGGTATCAATTTCAACATGCTTGTTTTTATGAACGAAAAGATTTCCAATTGAGCATTCAATAGACGATTTTCTTTTCGAACACAGTGCAATAAGAAAAGCTGAGTTTCGGTTTAATTCAAATTCAAATCAAGTGTTTTCCGGATGGCAATTTAAGTTTAATAATTCGTCCAAAAGATCAACCAAAATATATTTTCACCATTTAAAGCATTGTAGATGGCTCTGCAGTACAGACCCCGTTCGTTTTTAGCAACACGCCCGTAAATTTTATGTTGCCAAAATCGAACGGTTTTTTTTGTCACTATTTTATTTCAACGGGGTCTGTACTTACTTGCAACAAATATATTATTAAAGCTGATATAATTTTTTTCCAAGACACACATTGGTTACCATGGCTAGATGCATGAATCTTGTTGCCGGAATCCTTAAGATGGCGTTGCGAACATCCAAAGTCCGTATATTGTCATTGAAGTTGAAATCCGAAGTTTTCGCGCTGGTGATCGGCAACCTTGCCAACTAGCGACGTTGTGAAATATCATTACTGGCAACGCTTTTGTAGAGTAATAACCAGCGTGCCTATACAGCTACGGGTGGTTGCATATTGAGCAACAGTAGGCAAGGAGTACCAAAAGTTTCTCATTGGTGGGGGGTGGAGACGGAGCGCTTTTTGACAGCGAATTGTTCGCCTACCATGCCTATGATTACGATTGCCTGTCTCAAGATGGACGATTCCGTGTATTCACGCAGAGTAAACTTGAATTTTGGAACGAATTAAATCTGACTTTGATTCAAAACATTCATTTTTTTTTAAATCCAGCTCCTGTTTTCTTTGAATCAATGAATTATAGTTTTGATTGAAAAGAATAATTTTTGAAAGAAAGAATAAATTTTTTGAATTGAATAACTTTGGACTTTGATTTCAAACAAATTCTTTGATTCAAAAGAAATTTGTTCAATTGCATATTTCTTTAGAAACAAAGTAAATTTTCTTTCAACCGAAGAAAAATGTTTTAAACTGAAAAGAATAATTTTTTGAAACAAAAACTTCAAACTTAGAAGATATTTTGCATTGACTTGCAAGAAGAACAGAAAACCAAAAAATCGAATAAAGTTCGGCCGCTCGTTTTAAAAATCAAACCAGTGAATCGGAGTAAGCTATAAATAAGGAGGATTCAGGATGCAAAATGGTAAGTGTAAGTTAATAAATACTGAATATTTAAGTGAATTCAAGATTTTCTAAAACGCTTGTATAGTTACAGGACCACGGCCGACGGATAGATTTCCAAGTCTCTCGAACATGGAGAAAGCTGCGCAAAGTAACACCTCCCCAAATCCCGCGGTCGTATTTTTTCGGCCCAATCTTCAACGGCAATCACCAGTTGGACATAGAAGAATTAATGTTCACGGCAAAGCCCACTTCTTTATCTTTAAGTGATGGTATCTTTGACCCCGTGCTGCAAACAGTAGAAGAAAAAAAACCCGCCGAAAATTCTGGTATCAAATTTTCTATCACAAACAGGCTTTGATTTTCTGTCCAGTACACGTGAATTCTAAATGTTCGTTTCTAATGGCCGGCCCATGGTAATGGTCAAAACAACCCCGCTAAGGGGAAAAATTCGATTGACAACATGGATGCCATGACTTTTGGTTCGCGGGGAAAAAAACGAAAGTTGTATGGGAGGGTCCCTTTTCGTAAGTGGAAGGGTCTCAAAATTATTACTAAAACCTTACCCTCCTCCAAAAACATCACTGTATCAAATTTCAGGCTGATCGGTTAGGCGGTGTGGATTTGTATAAGGTGCATACAAAGAAACAAACAAACATATATGAGACGCTTGGGACCAGAGTGGTTCACGTTCCCAGTGCCCAAATGATAGTTTCGAAAAACGCGCTTCAAAGTTGAGAACGTGCTCGATTTTTGATATATTTTTCGAATTCGAGCAGTTTTAGTTCAATCAAAAAGGTGTTCAAAAAAATATAAAAAATCTGAATTTTGCACCAGATGTACATAAAAACATGAAGAATCGTTAGGTATAGGGGAGAGTGGGGATACTTGATCCCCTTTTCTTATTTTCACCATATCTTTTTGGAAAAATTTAGCAACTCGCCGTCTTTGACATTTTTTGACAGCTTGTAATTTCTGTAAGTTTCTATGCTCCAAAAATTAGAACGATACTTGAACCCGATGATAAACTAGAAGCATTTTCGTGGGAGTAAAAAAATTGCGATTTTTCTGAAGTTAGGGGAGACTTGATCCCCTATTGAAGGAGACTTGATCTTTTATTCAGGAAGCCCTAATCCTTGTATAAAAATCTAACAAAACCCCGAGATAGGATGTTAATTGACTATTTTGGTCATGTTTGTTCTCATTTCACAACTTATAGCAGACATAAGAAGAAAATTCTATAACTTTGTCTCAACGCTAAAAACATTGCATACTTAAAGGCGCTATTTTTTATAACTAAGAGAAAATTAATTATTTTTGCTCTTTTCTTCAGACAATTGTTTGATAAATATAAGTTTTTGGATAAATATTATTAATTTCGTAATCAGCAATCATAATGATCAATCCAGAAGAAGAATATGCCATTTGGAAGGGGGATCAATTGTACCCAACTCTAGGGGATCAATTGTACCCATAATTAACATTTTAGAAAACTTTTTCTGAAAAAAGTTAAGAGTTTTCCGTTGCTTTGAAAATATGGCATTATGAAGTTTATTTTACGCTTGAACGATTGATACATTGGAACATATATTTTTCTCATAACTTTCCCATGTAAGAAACATTTTAAAGTGATGAAAAAAGATCTTCAAGTTACATTTTGTGAAATTTTTCAAACAAAGTTCAACTACTCAAACAATTATTTTGTTAAAAAAATTTAAACTACAAGCATTGTTATTTTGCTCATTTTGGCACATTTTTCTAGAACATTTGATCTTTGTAAGACATTCCAGTTTCGAGATACAGCTAAGGAATCAAGTATCCCCAGGGATCAAGTATCCTCATTCTCCCCTACTTAACTCAAAATGGATAATTTTGGCACTTGGACCCCTCTGATCCTGAGGACCTCCGCCTCATATAGTCATACTCATCTTTCTATTTTAGATAAAATTATGAAAGTCCCCTTGTTTAGTAATCAAGAAAACATTCTATGCTAAATTTGCTCGATCATTTCTCAAGTTAGCTTAGCTTGGCTTAGCTTGATTAAATTTGCTCGATCATTTCTCAAGTTATTAAAAAAAGTATGGGTGCACCCCTTTTAAGGTTCTTCACTGAAAAGAAAGGAGGTGTCTTAACACTAAACTAAACATACCGACACTTTGTGTACACTAAGGCGGCATCCATAAATTACGTAACGCAAAAAATGCACTTTTTTGACCCCCTCCCCCCCCGTATGTCACAGATCGTAACGCTTCGACGTACCCCCCTATGAAAATTACGTAACGCTGATAATTACTCCCCCCCCTCCCATCTCCTCAGGTTTTCGATTACTGATTTCTGCAGGTAAAAAATGATTTTAAATTTTTTAATATTCTTCAAAACGGAATAAATATATATTCAAATCGCTTCTTAGTGCTCACTGATGATAACTCTCTGATAAAATATATTGATTGCCTTATTGCGAGTTGCTCTGTGCTGGTTCATTGATGATCTACCTTTTTTACTTTATTTTGCTCATGCTCCTGCAGAACTTGTTATGCAAAATATACTCCACGTAGTAATATTCGTAGGAATAATCAAAATTGCATTTTTTATACCAATTGAGAAAAATAGTATGGGAGAGTGGGGAATCATGGGCCACTTTTTTTCGTTGTTCCATAACTTCTTTATTATAAAAGATAAAATGAAAATAAAAAATGGTATGGTTTTCTACATTTTCAAGGTATCATAAAGTGTTTTTTTTTAATTTTTAATAAGTTATTTTCCCCAAATTCTGACTGTTTGAAAAACAGCAATATTTTTTGGATTTTGAAAAATGGTGGGGAATCGTGGGCCACCAAATCCAAATTGACCAAATAACATGCAAAGTCTATGAGTTGACCCAAAACTGTGATTTCCTAATTCATTTCGTTATTTTAGAGCAATTTCAGATGATGAAATAAAAAAGAGAGCTGTGTATGATCGCATAGATTCCAAAACCTGGCTCCGAAGGTTTAGGCAAAATTTCTTATATGGAATGGACAAAATATTGTTCATAACTCTTCATTTGGCATAAGAAAACTTCACAGATAGGTAAAACGTATTTTAAGTTCTGAATGTGTATAAAAACATATAAATATGGGTGATTCAAGATGTGTGGCCCACGATTCCCCACAAGCTATGATTTGCAAATTGGTTGCGTTTTTGTGACTTATTGATGTTTCATCAAAAATTCCTTTTCCATGTGAAAGATCATGACAAAACTAAGATCATAAGCGTATGAGCATATTTTTGTTATGCACTTTAGGTTCCCTATCGATGAAATAAGCGGGTGTTTTTTTAATTATGTAAGTAAATTTTTCTAACTTTTTTTAGTTTGGTAAATAAAAGAAGCATATGATGCGTATTTCAGTCAACAACATATAGGAATACATGCTCACGCAAAGCGACGACGATGACAGTTGGTTTGAGATTTTTATCTCAACACACATCTGAGATATTTAAAGTGGCCCACGTTTCCCCATGGCCCACGATACCCCACTCTCCCCTACAATTTTTCGTCTTATGGTTGACTTGATTTCTTGGGGGTAAATTTACCAATATTCGGTTCTCCAATGAATATTTCACGTACATTCAATACACATTTTAAGGAGTATATCTCAGAGTCTTTAAAGAGGAGAGATTTCAAATTAGTTTCAATTATGTTGAAGCTTACAAATTTTATGCTGGTTTTGGTTTGCATATCATTCTGCAAAAATTGCATGACTTAAAAATAGTTGCGATCAAACTGACACTTTTAAGGAAAAAATCGTTACGTAACGATGAGCATACGTCCCCCCCTCCCCTATGTCACAATTTGTAACGCTATAACTTACCCCCTCCCCCCCTAGGAGCGTTACGTAATTTATGGATGCCCCCTAAGGTCTTTTTTTGCGCGGTTTGATTTTGCTCAACTTTTCTAACACGGCTTCTTTTTATGCGGTTTTTTGCCATGGATATGATTCTTCTACACAGCTCTCGCGAATCAACAAGTTTTTTGAGCGAAAATATTCCAAATCCTATACATCAACGACGGAATTCAGAAATTTTTTTTTATGAAAAACATGTTTCAAGAACAAGGCTGTATATCAGTTATCAAGTGCTCGAAAAAAAATTCACTTAGTGCCTGAGAAAGCTGAAGTTAGAAGCTATATGCTGCGCATACGGAAATTTTTTTCAATTTTTTTTTTCAAGATCATGACCACAAAAAATGTAAAAAAAAAATGTGTAAACCCCGTACTTTTTAATCAATCATCCGGCAAAGCTGTTCCTGTTAGAGTAGAAATTTTTTAAAAAATGAATTGGAAAGTTGACAGGTGTTTTTTCGCTGCTGTCAAATTTTTTTAACGTTTCAGAAAATTATCCGAAAAATAAATTTGCAATGGTTAATTTAGGGCAGGCATGTCAAACTGGGGGTTCGCGGGCCGCATGCGGCCCGCCGTCTAGGTCAATGCGGCCCGCGTAGCCCCGTCTTAAATGGTCACAAAAAAACACCACTGATTTTTATGTAAAATATTACTGCAAAAAAAGCTAAAGCTGAATGTACCGATTTAACTGATTTTGGCTGCGGCCCTCTACGTCATAAAATTTTTTTAATGCGGCCCGCACACCTAAACGAGTTTGACATGCCTGATTTAGGGTTTCGGTGAATTATTCCTGAGTGTTCTTTCCCAAAAAAAGTGGAATTAGCCGGAAGAGCACCAGATGAAATTAATAAAAGTGGTTTTCAGTTTACCCTACAAATAAATTTTAGTTAGTTATTAGACTCGCGCATGAGACGCCGTGCGGTACAGTTGGATCAGATTGGGAAGTTGAATAAATGTTTAAAATTATTCAATATAAGATTGCTTTAACACGAAGAAATAAATTTTTAAAACAAGTGAATATGTGGTATGAATTGTCAGAGCAAATGGTGTTCGGAATAGGACGATTCTACGCTGGCGTGCTGAAAAAAAAAAAGTTTTTCGCTGAAGTCGAAGTGCTGGGAGGGAATTAGTGCTGTTGTATTGGGTTGTGGGGGCGATTTTCGAAATTTTTGAGTGGTATACGAAATGGCTTGTTTTACGTAATTAATAGTTATGAATGTGAAATGTTTGAAAATGGCTTATTTTGACCAACTGGGAGTATCAATCGATACGTGTTTTTTTGGTTGAGAAGGATGAAGTCAGCCAAAGTGAAGCTACCAAAAAGCTACCACAGCAAGCGTGAGATCGATACGTCAACTGGAGGATAAAACTCGGCGAGAGAGTTCCAACTCATTTTGTATTTCCCTCTCTCTATCTCTTTAATTTCCATTTTTCGATTTAGCTATATGCTATTCAGTGAAGACCAGTCCAGAATGCATGAAAATTAACAGTAAACGAAGTGAGATCCTTGTCATACAACCGTAGATTTAAATGATCTTATTTAAGTAGTTTGATTCGTAATTTTCATCACTATATTAATTGAATTTCATCACTATATTATTTGAAAATTTCCAGCGAAGTCACGGTGAATTACAATGGACACTAAAAAAAATGCTCAGTAGATTCACACAGCAAGTAAATTCTCACTTAGTTTTAAATTAGTCTGGGTATTAAAGATTTCAACTAAATGTTTTACACTTTAGAATTCTCATCTCGTTTCTCGAATTTTTGGAATGTATGAAATCATGTAATACAACATACCTACATCATAGATGCTTTTCAAGAATTTATGCCGCAAGACTCCAAAAAGAAAAATGTTTCAATTTCGCGTCAAAAGTCAACTGTTTCATTCTGACTGTTAATATTATATTTTGCTCATGTGAGCTTATAATAAAAGCCATAAATTAATCATTCGTTAACCAATTTTACAGCTTAACCATCAAATCCAAATTTTTTAAAAAGATTTTTTTTAATTTAATCTTTTATATGCAAGAATGAGAGTGAATATCTCACTTGTGTACTATGAATAATATTGGTTGATTTTTTTTCTCCGTGCAACTGAGGCAAAGAGTTGAATTGCTCTGATGAGTTTCCAAAAACGATTTTATCCAGTTTTCGTAACCTACATAAAGAATTAAATAATAAAAGGAACAAAAAGGAGAATCACTTCATCCATTACAAAATCTTTAATAATTTAAAAATATTGTTATAAATATTCCTCGAAGTTTGATACAAGAATCTCAAATCTAAAGGATCGTTTTTGAAATCACATCAGTGTAACAGGAACAAGAATTAGGAAAACAAATTAGTTAAAAGAAAATTTAAGCACACCATTTTTTACTTTACTTTAAAAAAAAATTCACTGCCTCAAGATAGAAATAGGAGTTTCCTTAAGAAAAATCTAGGAGCATAGGGGGTGTAGGAAAATTCGAGCGCACCATTCTCCAAAATGGATCCTGATCTATTACCTTTTCCCTACTAACAAAACCCTTTCCTTGGATACTGAAACATAGATTCGCAGACGTATAGACGGTTTCTATAGTTGGTGATTTTGACTTACCTTTGTTTCTGAATTTTTCAAAGTTAACCTTTGGAAAACAAAGAGACAAAAGGTTGTTGATTGATCCTATGAGGTATCCTACTAACAACCCCCCCCTTCATTCCTTATTGACTACTAGGACGTGGCCGGCGCCGTTATTGGTCATTTTCAAAGGGAGAGCATGAGTTTTGTGCATTGTGAATGAACTGCTAGTCCCAAGCACCATTCTTTTGGATCTTGCACAAAGCTGATGGCCTCGATCAATCACGGAGTAGCAACCATTGGCGAGGTAGAACTTGTTCTGCTTAGCCACGCCAGCGATCATGGAATTCGAAGTGCGTCAATTGAGCAAAGTCTTATCAAATATGCTATCTGAAGTTTTAAAAGAATGATCATATCCAAGCACTTCAAGTTCAATGATTTAAGGTGGATATGAGTAGTCAACTGAGCTAAGCTAAGCTAAGCTAAAATGAATTGGAAAATTGACGTAATTTGTCACATTTTGGCATCTTTAGATTTTTGAAATACGAAATGCACAATTTATGACGACTTTTTAAAAGTAGCTGTTTTACAAACTTTTCTTCAATTCGGATTTTTGATACAATTCCTACACCTAAATTCAGCTTTGCACTGGATTTTGAGTATGTTATCGTAAGATTTAGGCAATAAAACTATATGCAAAAGAAAGAAAATTTCATACCAGTTCTAGTAATGTAACTACATTGGCGGTGCGATGCTTGACAAAAATATAATAAATATATTTCTGAAAGTAAAACCAGAAAATTTGCGCTTTTTTTCTCCTGTAAATAACAGGAACAACTTTGACGGTTGATTGATTGAAAAGTACAAGTTTTTTTACATTTTTTGTGGCCATGATCTTAAAAAAAATTTGAAAGAAATTCCCGTATGTGCAGCATATAGCTTCTAAGAGCATCAGTACCGGTAAGTGCTGTCCCAGGTGTTAACCCAGGACACATTCTAGGTCTTATTTTAGCTTTAGCAGCTCATTTGCGCACCGATAAGTTCTAAACTGGTTTCCATTTTTGCCACTGGTGACGCATCGATAGGTGTTGTTGTTGTTTGTTGCTATTTTCTCTTCTAAATTTTCCCTAGACACTTTAGCACCTGTCAAATCAGGATCTGGTCGGTATTCATATTTGACTCCTGGTTCGCTTTTTTAACACCCAGGAGCAAGATAACACCTGGTTTGAAACCTTGCGGTGCGCCGTCGAAGTGTCAAAATGGAGTGTTATTATAGCTTTAGCACCTGACCGCTGCTGATACTCTAACTTCAGCTTTCTCAGGCAGTGAAATGTTTTTGGAGCACTGAATAACTGATTTACAGCCTTGTTCCTGAAGCATATTTTTTCATAAAAAAATTCTTGGACTTAAAATAACTTTAAAATAATTGATTCTAGCTGAAAATTGTTTGAGAAACACATTTGAGTCACATTATTTTAGATGATGCGTACAGGAGGTTTAAATTGAATCTCTAGAATGTACAAACTCCTGGTATAAATATATGGCTAACCATGAGAAAAAGGAATGAAATATTATGAATTCCAATCGAATTTCAGTAGGAAACCACGGTATTGGAATATGGGCCTCAGCAATATCCAAACCCGAATGTTAAACCGGCTAATTAGTGGACACGATTATTCACCATACTATTTGGGAATTATGAAAATACGTGTTAATACAAAAACTGGTCATTGCAAACCCTATCCATACAAAGTGCCATTCAGATTTCCCAATTATATATATAATTAGCCACTTTGTTGTGTGTCTCGTACCGTTTGGGAAAATAAATTTCTATTATCCGTCCGAACCGTCGCACAGTGGGCCAGGAACCACACTTTTGCGGTCAAAATTGACTGCAGGCCAGAGGCTTCGTTGTAGCTCATCGGTGTCTTCGACAAAGTTACTCGACTATATTTGCGCTATCTATTGATGGATTTGTATTAGATCTATTTTTCTCCGCAAGGTGGCGCCAAAATCTAACTTTTTACAGAAGCAAGATACAGGCATGGTTTCTTCTACAAAGTTGTTCATTATACTTTTCACATCAACTTTGTAGAACGTTGTTAAGCTCTATGTTGTGTACTTACTTGCAAAAATATTAATTTAAGGAAACCTTGCAAAAAATGGTTTTTTTCATATATTTTTGTTTTTAGCTATACAATACCTCAAATTTCCACAGTATTCGATTGGAATGGACACAAATGAGATATTCTAGTGGAAAACTTATTCGTTTCGTAGATTTTTTCTGTCAAAATCGCAAAAAATAGGGTAAAATCAAATATATTAATAAAACCAATATACAGGGTTGCTAGCGATTTTTCGAATTGAAATTCCAAAGTTTTTCCCCGGTTTTTTCCCGGTTTTTTTCAGTTATAAATGATTATTTCTCCATTTAATACACTGTTTTTTTTAATATAAAATCATGATAAATTAAAAAAATATTGCAAAGGGTCTCAAATTTCTAACAATTGTATCCCAAAACTTGTATAACGGTTAGAAATCATGACAAATACTTTGGCTTCTTCTAACACGTAGTCTTTTCGTATCAATTTTTTTCTTGATTTTTCAAAACGAATCTAAAGACATTGGCCTCTATTCGTTGTTTTGCTTCTTAATTTCAATAGTTTTGCAAAAAAATGAGGTCAATTGATCTTGAAACCATAATGTAGCACTTTTGAGCCACTGTGAAATTTTCTAGAATGTTTATAGAGTTCTAGAAAAAAAATCGTATAGTTTGAATAAAAATATGTAAAGAAATACATCGAAACATAATATCAAATCAGCTTGTCAACTTGAATGGGGATTTGTCTTATAATACTTAAAATCATTACATTGCAGGAAAATATTTAGTTATTATCTGAATGCGGTTAAATTTTTTGTGCACATCCAAAGACATGTTTAAAAAAATTGTTTTTTTTCTCAATACAAAACAATTAATAACTTTAGTAGTTCCCTAGTCATTTGAACTAAAGATTCGTGAAAATATAGAAAATCGTGTTAAGACAAAGCTGAACTTTAATCGTTTGAATGTGAGATATTATTCTGTATCAGGGTAAAGACATTAGATTTCGGCAGGAGCTTGTTTTCGATACAATTTTTACATAAAACATATAAACGGGAAAAAATGTTCAGTTCCTTGGACTCTCACTTATCCAGTTTGACAGTGTTAGTTTTGTCGATAATAGTTTTATTATTAAATTTTCAACATTGGAGTTCTGCTTGTAAGTTTAGCACACTTGCGGAGAGCGAAAAAATTAGATGTTTCATATTGGCGATTTGCAGCAAAACTTTTTGACATGCAGCGCTAACTAGATTTCAGTTACGGAACTTACAAAAGGGTGATGATAGCTGTTTTTTTACATGGCGGTGAATACAAGTTGTTTTCGAAATTAAAATTATTCTGGAAACTGCTAACTTTCCGCCAGTAACAATGATTGAATTAGATAAGAAAATCTATAATTTACTTATTGTGATATTTCTTCCATAAGCAAACAGAATTTTTCGGTATTTTCTCAACCAAATTCAATTTTGATTTCATTTTCGAGCTCTTCAGCTGTTCTGATAGTTTCTTGTGAATGTTTTACACTACGTTGAAATTGTGATAAATTCGAGTTCAAATTTGTTTTCAAGTTACGCTCAATTCAACTGTTGCTGAAACCATTTAATTGCAAATGGTTCCTCTCGGGCTTTTCAGCTTAATCTGCGATGAATTGAAGATTATTCCAGAGAAATGCTTTTTTCCGGGTTAGACATCCTCGTTGATGATTCATTCCTTGATTTTCTCTATATTAAAATAAATTACATAAATAAAACAGAATCGAGAGGCTTCTTTTCGAAAAACTACATTGTCGTTTCCTTCTCTAAGAAACCTGATTTTGTACAGTTTATTTTTTAGATTTTATGCAATATATTTAATGTCGTTTTTGTAGTCGATTTCAACTGAAACAATTTTATTTAAATTTTATTAAATAAATTCAGTAATGAGTGTAAATGGTTTCGGATTCTTGTTTCTAGAATATTGTTTTAAATTTTGGATTGAATAAGTTTAACAAACATCTAAACATCGCTTAGTTAAACTTTTATATTTTAACCTTCCCATGCCGTTCGCAAAATATCCGTTTCGGGGAAATTTGAGTTGTAGTTTGATTTCGTTCTCCTGGCTGTAAATGTTAACCGATTTTGATGATATTATATTCATTGTGTAGGTAATTTGTTCTTATTACTCAAAATTTTAAAATAAAGTCGATATGTATTACCAAGTTATCAGAAACTGGTTCAGAAAGTAAAAAGTCCGAAAAATCAATTTTATTTTTAAAATGCTCATAACTTTTGACAGCTTTTCTGTATTTAAGTGTTTAATTGATGTTTGAAATCGTCAAGAATCCAACTATCCGACAGTGTATAGATATGTTGGAGTCCAATGAAAGTTTTGACCGCTATCTCAGATCTACCGGTAGAAAAAAATCTAATTTAAAAAAAACGATATCCCAATTTTGCTTTGCTTAGCTGTATTACATTTCCCAATGAACCGATTTTCAAAACTCAAATTTCAATTTTTTGACGTTAATTTGATCATTATTTTCATAGAACATACTTGGTCTGTCAAAATTCCAAGTTCTTCAGTATATTGGAATGATGATAAAAAGATTTTAAATGTGCGCTTCGGGTCATATTGACCCGAACGGCATGGGAAGGTTAAACTCGGGTTTGTTAAATTCAAGTATTCCATGATAATGATGGTTTTGGAGGATGGTTCTTCTTTTGTGAAGGAATAAAGTTCACGATCCTGCTATGGATTTGCGATGCATCAAAATCGAAAGTAATAAATTTATCGGTGATTATTTAATCCACTTTCTCTAATTTCGCCAATTGCCTTTCGGTATTTCTTTCCTCCTTTCGTTCTCACACGCAAACTTCTTTTTGTTCTTGTAATCCGAATGTTTGTTATTGTTGCGTTTTATTTTTTATGTAAAAATATTTCTCCGAGATTCAACGCGGATCTAAAATGTTTTCTAAAATTGTTTTATTTTTTAACTAATAAAGGTTGTAGTTTATTACCTTCCGAGTGATTCATCATGAATTCAAAAAAACTCCTTTATGCTCTAGACTGAAAAATTATGATTCCGGGTAGGTTTTCCTCGCTGTTACAATTTGGAACAATACAGTTTTCAACAACCTAAAAAAATAACAAACAATTGAATTATATCCGACTTTGCAAAGTATGGAAGATTGTGTAGTTCACTTTTTCTTACCTTAATCAGCAATCCAATCTTGATTAATTGACCTCTTAACACCAAAATTTGGGAATTTTTCCGTTTGTTTTGAAAAAATAATATGTGTCTTGACGTTTTAATCCATAATATCACCCTTTTGATCGCAGGGCCCTCTGAGAGTCATTTTGAACGGCAAATCGCCAATTGCCCCGCAAATTGTTAAAAAAGCAATTCAAACTTTGTTTGTTTACTAATGAACGAAAATAAGCTTTTATGACATTAATCTATATCAAGACTGCCAAAAACATTCTTAAATTTAGAAATAATTTTTAAAATATTTTTGAAATTCCGAGAAAAAATTTCCAACATGACAATTTTCCTGATGAGGTGCCAAAATTCCCGGTTTTTTCCCGGTTTCCCGGTGACGAGATGAAATTCCAAAGTTTTTCCCGGTTTTCCCGGTTCGCTAGCCACCCTGAATATACCTCACTCTTCAAAAAACAAGGCGACATATCAAGCACGCCGTCATGTGGAGAAAGTCCTAACCACCATATGTAAACATCGACGATCTGAACTACTTCTGGCGAATTTCTGACTTGTAGGTGGCGCTGTTGCCGCTTGGTGGTGGTGATTGTGGTACTATCAGTGAATTAGTAGGAACTTTCGTCAGTAGGTGGTGCTGAAAAACGTGTCCTTGATGAGATGTATGGAGAAGGCTGACAGTGAGGTATATTTGTTTTAATATATTTGGTAAAATTATACATTTTTCAAATTGCAATAACTTGCTTGCGAGCAGTTTGGCGTACCTCATTTTTCGAGAAGTGACAGTTGTGATTATGATCCAAATGCATGTAGAAAATGTCGGTGGGTTTTCGTGGGTTCCTTGCCAAATGATTTAATAAAGTTGGTTAATTTTCAATACAAATTCACATATTTTAAGAACTTTTTCAAAGGAAACATCCGCATTTCTCGTAGAAAAGTCGAATTTTTCGCGTTGTTTATGATTCGCTTGTTGAAATAAACGTCTTGTCCAGTTAATTAGTGCCGTCAATCATTCCATCCGAGAAATCCCGATATTGTTAAATTCGGTAAAAAAACAGTACGAG
This sequence comes from Uranotaenia lowii, assembly GCF_029784155.1. Taxonomy (NCBI): domain Eukaryota; kingdom Metazoa; phylum Arthropoda; class Insecta; order Diptera; family Culicidae; genus Uranotaenia; species Uranotaenia lowii. The sequence goes on along the minus strand of NC_073691.1, from coordinate 116,013,009 downwards.
ATACGACACTTTGCGAATTGTGCCAAACGAATTACACCAAAGAACACGCTCTCCTGCACTGCGTGCAAATCAATCATATTAGAAATCATTATGATTGGGATCGTTTTTCCAATCTTATCGAATTGATTCAAAATTCGAAGGAAGTAAACTGAGAGAAATACTCAGTTTTTTGGAAAAAGCAAGAATAAAGATTTGAAAAACTCCAAGACGACAAATCGAAATAACAAAATCTACTTTAAGGAACACCCTAAGCTGAAATAGCAATACCAATGTAAACTCTCGGGCAGGCAACTCATCTTGATTTTGAGATTTACAGGAAACCAACCAATACTTTGAGGGTTATCCCGAGCACCTCTAATAATTCATTTGAACATAAGATGGCCGCTTTCCATCATATGATCCACAGAATGAATTCAATTCCTCTCTCAAAAGAAAGGGAAGAAAAGGAATTTCAATATATCTTCCAAACGGCTAATAAGAATGGATATCAATCCAGTTCTATTCAAGCCATCATCAACAAAAAACAAAAAAATTCTTTATAGAAAATCCCTCACTATTTTAACTCCAATTCAAAACGAGTTTCAACGGAGATCGATGGAATTTAATAGCTTCAATGCTCTTGAATTACGATCCAAGTTAACGAAATTTGATATTGAATTGGTTTTTAGTAGTTCCAATAATCAATTGAAATCCATTTAAGGATCAACAAAAGATCCGGTGGAACTTCTGCATAGATCCGGTGTGTACAAGATCAGTTGTTCTGACTGTGATAAGGTATACATTGGACAAACAAAAAGGAAGTTAATAGATAGATTCGAAGAACATTTGGCAATTGCCAAATCAGATTCGAAGAAAAAAGTTCTTTCCTCACAGAATCCTAGATCTTCAGTAGCATTACACATCTGTGAAACAGGTCATTTGATCGATCAAGAAAATATTTCTTTACTTCAATCTTTGAACATCTTGATCACTTTTTTCATTCATTTTTGAATATCTTGAAGGGGTTGCTTTTTCGTAATACCTAAAAGCTTTAAATTACTTACTGAGGTAAGGAGTATTAAACATGATTATTGATTGCAGTAAATTCAAACGACATTGGTGGATATAATTCAATGTTTGTTACAAAACCAGATTTCGAGTTTCGGGGTAAATTTGACCCCTCTGGGTTTTACGTATCTCAACATCTTCAAATTTATTGTTTTGATACCATTTAGCACATAAGGTTCAAAATTTCGATAACAGTAATTTTTTGTTTAGACTCAAATTTTTTTTTATTTATTAACATTTTATTAGCGGTTGGATTAGTCTGAAGACTGTTGTCAACCGCTCAGCCAGAGAATTTACAAATATGATGTGCACGTGACTCCGTTGCCTTCATTGGAGGTACACGCATAGGGTTCCCGGCTGGTAAACTTCACATGACTATTTTGCTACAAGGGTTAGGATTGGTCAGGGTAGGATAGTGGCAGGAAAAGGGATTGCAAAGCACTAGGATAATTTCCTATCCTAAGCTCCCAAAAGTCCATGTAAGAAGGTTTTACCGCGCCTACGTCGCGTTGCTTTGGGAGGTTGTCTTGGTAGTGCAATGCAAAAAAGTTGTTTTTTTTTATGGCGAAGCAAACAGGCATCGAACCCCCCGACTAATCAAACTGTCTATATGCCGTAAGGCTTCGTCAAGGTGGGTTGATGTCACTAAGCTGAATTAACTTGAATTTTTCAACGTTTTCTTTTAAAAACAAATATACTCAAAACGGAAAATGTTGCTGCATACATTTAGGGGCAAAAATTATAAACATTTCTCAATATTTTTGGGCTGATCATCAAACGACCATAAAAATAACACTTAAACTAAACCTAAACCAAGAATAAAGTTGAACTTTCACATTAAACAACCCATTTGCTTCTAAATGCTTAAATTTGATCAGGAGAGATGTTTGTTGGTGAGCCTTCAAAAAACCAGATATTTAAAGATTTTAAAATTACATTTTAAGTAAGGTACACCGGGGTAAGTGTGGACGCGGGGTAAATGTGGACGATGGCTATTAAAACAATACTGTGCACTATTTTCTCAAACTTTTAATGCAGAATGTTCAATTTACTTGTAATCTATCCAATAACTGTGAAAAAGATACAATTCAGACAATAACGGATGTTTACAGCGACTTTTTTGGAATTTTCCATTTTCAACTACGATGTCGAGTTGATGTGCATCTTTTTTCAATTGTGCTAACAGATTATCACCGCTGGTTTTATGATTTAATTGAATGATTAATGGCATTTCGGTGACTTTGCTTCTTCTAGATAATAATACGGTGTGGGACAAATGGTCTTGTGCGGCAAGAAGTTTTCTCAAATCACGCTCTTGGCTCATTTTCAACACCTCTCATGCTTCCTAATCTAATCTATCCGTCTATAATTTTCATTACTTTCATTTGATATTCTTCCTATTAGAATGTATAGTTCACCGAAATGCCATTAATCATTCAATTAAATCTTTTTCAATTGCAAATTTCTCGTAAACTAGCTGGCTCTCGATGAAAAACTCTACATTGAAACAATCCTTACATTCCAAACAACCAGATAGGAAAAGAAACGGCGGTTAAAAATGAAGAAAAAAGAGTTTATTTACAAAAAAACTAAAATTTTGTCTTCAACCCCTGCCTGGGGTAAGTGTGGACCGCTTTAAAAAGACTTGATGTTTACACATTTTTTCAATTTTCTGTCCTTCATCCTTCATGAATTGTATTATTTAGTTATATTTAGCATTCGGCTCATGAAAAGTTGAGTAAAGTACTTGTTTGTTCTGTGTTTTTGATAAAATCTGATCTCGTGTGTTGCAACATAAATTACAATTACAATTGAAAAAGCTACTAAGGCCTTGTGGATCAGCAAACAAACTTTTGGTAAAAAATGGGGACTAAAACCGAGGATGATACATTGGATATACTCGGCTATTGTGAAACCAAGAATTACCTATGCAGCTCTGGTGTGGTGGCCTAAAACAGAAGAAAAGACCACACAAAAACTTTTTGACAAACTTCACAGAACTATACTCTTATGCATAACAGGTGCTATGCGTAGTACACCAACAAAATCCATGGAAGCGATGCTGTGGCTCCTACCTATTCATCAATGCGTACAACTGGAAGCAAAAAAACAATTTCTAAGGCTAGAAAACAACAAACTACTAATTGAGGGAGCCAACAGAGGACACTCAAAAATTCTCGACAAATACAAAATAAATCCAATCATTTGCTGTAATCAGGATTGGACATTAGTTAAACCAATCTTCAATCATTCATTCAGGGTTTTAGAACCTAATCGTAGTACATGGCACTCAGGTGGTCCCGAATTGCGAGCTGGATCCCTTTTATTCTATACTGATGGATCAAAAATGGATGATGCAGCTGGCGCAGGAATAACAGGTCCAGGTGCAAACATTTCTATACCAATGGGAAAGTGGGTGACAGTGTTTCAAGCCGAACTTTTCGCCATTCTCATATGTTCAAACCTATGTTTGGAAAGAAACTACAGGTATGCAAATATAGTAATTTTTTCAGATAGTCAAGCAGCACTTAAATCTTTAAAGTCAATGAAATGTTCATCAAAATTAGTTTGGGAATGTATTGAGGCTCTTGAAAAACTTGCTCAAAATAATTCAGTTACTTTATATTGGGTACCAGGACACTGTGGAGTTGAGGGTAATGAAAAAGCTGACATGCTAGCTAGACAGGGCTCCTCAACACCGCTTTTAGGTCCTGAACCCTTCTGCGGCGTCTCTCGCTGCTTTCTAAAAATGGAATTCAAAAATATTGAAAAACGAATGGTTGAAACACACTGGAAGAACATTTTAGGAGCAAGACAATCAAAACGTTTGATTGTTCCTAATGTTTACAAATCCAAAAAAATTCTAGCATTATCTTAAAAAGATCTAAAAACATTTACAGGACTAATAACAGGACACTGTGAATGTCTTTATCACTTAAAACTAATAGGCAAGAGTCATTCTGACGTATGCCGATTTTGCAGGGCTGAGAAGGAATCATCTGAGCATCTTCTGTGTGATTGCCCTTGTCTTATATCAAAAAGAACAAAACTACTCGGAAAAGGTATTTTGAATCCTTCCGAAATATATTCTATAAGTTCCAAGAAGGTTGTCAACTTCATTCGTGCAGTTCTTCCAGATTGGGAAAATGCTAAACAACAAGAAAGTGACACTGTTGAAATCAATCAGAGTGATCTATCTTGATTAGTCACATTAAACAGGGGACAAACCACAAAAGATCTAACATCTGGTCGCAGTGGTAGGAACCCAACAAGGAAAAAAAAAAAAACATAAATTACACACAATAAATATTGAAATATGCCTTGCTTATAGTATCATGAATATTTTTTTAAATTTTGGATGGTTCGGGCAATAAAATAACGTATTCAACCAAGAAAACACAATTTTTTGAAAATTTCCTGAGAAATCAAAGGTAAAATCTACCGTCCACACTTACCCCACATAGCGAGGTACAGGGTTTTAAAAATGAATCAAAATTCACGTTCACCCCCTTAGTGAAGCCCTACAGAAATGAACGTGCTTCGATCTGCTCTGTGAACAACATGCTTCTGTGTTATCTGTGTTGCCTACTTTCAAACCAGCGCGCAGTGGAATATTCAGGCATAGGAGAAGCTTCAAGGCATTCTGTTTGGTTTTCGTCAGGATCGAACTTTTCTTCGAATCGGCGTCATTCGTTTATGTTACAAAATTGAATGACGGTCATTTCAATTTTATTCCTTCTCAAATGGAGATGGCTGGGGATGGCAGTTTCTGCTTAACTAAAAATTGCAGTAAATGACTGAAAAATGTACACAGTAAACGAAAATTACCGAGTTCGGTAATTTTTTCACCGAAATCCTAACATGTGTAAATCGTTAAACTGTTCGGTAATTTTTTTGGTGAAAAATTAACGAACATCGGTAAATCGATTCTTCATTTACCGATGTTCGTTTATTTTTTACCGAAAAAATGACCGAACAGTTTAACGATTTACACATGTTAGGATTTCGGTAAAAAAATTACCGAACTCGGTAATTTTCGTTTACTGTGTATGAAACCCACACAATATGGGTATTGGGGTAAAGGGCTTAACGCGTAGAAGTCGAATATCGTCATCCGACGCCATCTTGAAATCCAAGATGGCGGCTTACGTTTAACTTCAAAATGCTGTAAATGACTGTAAAATGTATGAAACACCCAGAATATGGGTATTGGGTGAAAGGGTTAAACGAGTAGAAGTCGAATTCGCCATGTGACACCATCTCGAAATTCAAGATGGCGGCTTCCACTTAACTACAAAATGCTGTAAATGACAGAAAAATGGGTACTACAATATGGGTATTGGGTGAAAGGGCTCAACGAGTAGAAGTCGAATTCCATCATTCAACGCCATCTTGAAATCCAAGATGGCGGCTTTCGTTTAACGTCGAAATGCTGTAAATGACTGAAAAATGTATGAAACGACCACAATATGGGTATCAGGTGGAACGGTTGAGCGAGTAGGTGTCGAATATCGTCATCCGACGCCATCTTGAAATCCAAGATGGCGGCTTTCTTTTAACTTCAGCATGGCATGGCTGATAAATTTATGAAACCCACACAATATGGGTATTGGGTGAAAGGGCTCAACGAGTAGAAATCTAATTTCGCCATGCAACGCCATTTTGAAATCCATTCTCTGCTTCTGTTGTACTTCTCGATCTATCGTTACCCTATCCGTTTTACTTTTAACACGATTTTCCTTATTTGTTGGCTAAATTTTAATTCAATTCAAGAGAGTGAAATCTTCGCGCGCTTCCACATCCAAATCAAAACAAATAAACGAATTCACTCAAACCCCTATCAATGGCACGAACAAAAATTAACCTTTGTTGGCATCAAGATAGCAATGTTCTTGTATCTTTTTGAATTTGTATCGGTGGTATTGAAAAGCATTGAATTTTGGGGTTTGTTATAAATTTTGCCACCAAACCAAACGCCATCACAGTTTTTAAAATTAATAAGATAAGTTTTTCATGGTGGTTTATTTACTTTTGTATTTGTTTTTTGTAGTTAACTTTTTGTTTAACTATTAACCATGAATAATTCAAAACCCAATTAATCGTTTATTACGAACATTATAATCTCCCCACTGCAATGAAGCCGGATTAATTTCAAAATATAGAGTATCCCACAATAAATTGGTACCCAACTCACAAACGGCACGATAGGGTTGTATATTTTTGTAAATCAAAATCAATCACCAGCCAATTGATTGTCCAACATTGATCTATAATACAGTAAATTAAAATAAACAATTTCACATTTTAGGCGAAGACCAAAGTGAAAATATTATAGATTGATTTTCCAATACCATTAGGTGGTTCAATCAAGACAGTTTTCATTTGGCTTGTTTATTATCATTTGTATAATTTTCTTGATTAAGCACAATGGTTTCACGATGCCCCGATAGATGGCTTAAGGATTCTGGGCGATTTGTAGTTGTAACTACCTCTGATTCGTCCGGGTATCTGGTGTCTTCGGTCTTCGGTCTTCGGAAGCCGCAATCTTGGATATCAAGATGGCGTCGGATGACGGAATTCGACTTCTACTCGCTGAGCCCTTTCACCTGATACCCATATTGTGGGTGGTTCAATTGATTTTCAGTAATTTATTAAGTTAAGCAGAAGCCACCATCTTGGATTTCAAGATGGCGTCGGATGACGAAATTCGACTTCTACTCGCTGAGCCCTTTTACCTAATACCCATATTGTTGGTGGTTCATTCAATTTTCAGTCATTTACAGCATTTTTAAGTTGAGAGGAAGACGCCATCTTGGATTGCAAGATGGCGTCGGATGACGAAATTAGACTTCTGCTCGCTGAGCCCTTTCACCTGATACCCATATTGTGGGTGGTTCAATTGATTTTCAGCCATTTACAGCATTTTTAAGTTAAGCGAAAGACGCCATCTTGGATTTCAAGATGGCGTCGGAAAGTAAAATTTGTCTTCCACCCGTTGAGCCCTTATACCCAATATCCATAATGTGGAGGTTTAATGCAACCAATTAGGCTGGAACAAATATCAATTTCTTCTTTTGTCACCCCCCCCCCCCCCCCCCCCCCCTTCAAAATTTTCAAAAACCCGAAGGGGGAAATAAATAAAGTTTGAAGTATTTAATGTAAATTTCGAAAAAAAAATTCAAGAATCCAAAAGATTACAAGACGAAAAAAACAAATTTTGGAAGATGGAAGTTATTCCACCTTTTGTTTTCTTGATTGTATTGAATTTTTCGATAAAATATTACATGTTTTTTAGGTTTTGTGCAATGATATTCTATACAACTGTGTTGCATACAAGCTTTCGTGCAATTTATTCCAATTTATTTGTTTTTCGCATTATTTTTTATTGTCCCCCCTCGCGATGTTCCAACTCCGAGTGACAAAAGAAGGATTTGAAATTTGTTCCGGCCTTATTGTTTAAAATTAGTAAGATCAATTTGCTACAACAAGTTATGAATACTACGTGGATATTATCTATACAGATGCCTTTCATTTTCACTGGCCTCCGCATCGAACTTGGTTGTTATCAAGTAGGTCGAAATAATTTCATTCGTCTACCCGATGGCTCGGGATAATTTGTTTGGCAATCCATTCCATTCCGTAATGTTACAAAATGGAATCATTCAGCTCAAGCATGATTCGGAACGGTTTGCGTTTTGATCGATTCGGGCATCTAGCTAGCGACTCGATTTTCAACCCCTGGGGTAAGTGAAGACACCAGCACTGCCCCTATTCGCAAAACGCTTGTAAAGTTTGAAACTTGTTTTCATGAAAACAATCGTATGCATCGTTTGTTGGCAAAACCTATCAATAGTTCGGATAGAAAACACTTCAAAGAATACTTTTGTTTACTTTTGCGCTAATACTAACTAATAATTACGGAGAAATTTCAATAAAACACTCATGTGACTCATATGCGAATATTCTTAACCCTCGATCAGAGATTATTCGCAAATGAGTCTCTGGTGCTAAAGTTATCGGCAAGTGGCAAGTACTTTCCCAAGTAACAATTTAAGTTTTATTCCAACCTTAACAGACCGCTTAAGACTATTTCCTAAAGCTACTTTATAAGCCAAAGCGCATTCTACGCTATTAGCACAACTACTTTAAAGCTAACATATGGCCAAAAGGGACCATTTTGTTAACGTTTTTAAAGCTAATCGTATACGCTATAATAAAACATCCAAAGAATAGTTTTATTCGACCTTATAGACAGAGCCTTAAGAAACCTTTCAGAACTCTCTTAAGACTATCCACAGCTCTTATAAAACTACGTCAAGGAATCTGATAGGAATTTTACTGTGGGAGCTGTGAAATCTGATAGAAATTGTACTGTGGAAGCTTTCTGTTCCGTTTTTTTGTCGTTTTATCACTTACTCTCTCAATCATTTGGTGATTGGTAAAGATTCCATTTGAAATATTTTAAAAATATTCTCATTTTCACTTTCAATCTTAGCATGAAACTTCCTGCAACCTCAGATTTCTGGTGAAATATATACGAAATAGCATCAAAACATAAGCGCGCCTTGAAGAAAATCAAGATTGACTACATTTTGAGCATTTTTTTAATTGAAAAAAATAATTTAAGGAAAATATAAATTTGCTCAAATGATGCAATTTTTGTTTTGCATTGAAATTTATGACCTATACAACAAATAGTACCACCAACATTGTCAAATTTGTTAAAAATGTCTAGTTTACAGTATTAAAGTATAATTTCCATCAAGATGGCGTCAGTAATTTCGATTCAATTTCACAATCAATATGGCGATCAGTAAATTAATATTGAAAATCTTAAGGCAGTTGTAAAACAGTGTTAAAATGGTTTTATGCCGGTTAGAAAAATGTTGTAATAAAACAATTTCAATTAACAGTTTTAAAATGGTTTTAAGAGACCTTGAATCACAGCTTCGTTTGACGTTTCCCTAAATGGAATACACGCTCATGATGGATTCATCCATTTTTGAGGAAGAGGAGTTTTTTGCAAAAAATGAGAACAATTGCTTGGCAAAAGGCATTCATGCATCTTTTTGTTTTGTTTCTTTTTGGCTATGATTAGAGGGTGGTCCATTATCTTTAAATACCAAGTAGGTATTGTTATCAAATAATCTCAGACTGTTATGGAATAGATAATTTACTGTCATCAAAAGCCTGGCCTCAAAGCTAAATAATAACCCGCATGAATGAGGATTATAACCAAACGATTTCTGAAATCGTCAAACGACAATTTATGAAACGTAAAAAACGTATAGCAAACGATTATAGACATTGTAAAATACATTGCCTGAATCGTGAATTCCGAAAAGATTGAATTTTAAATCTGTAGTTAGGTTATGTAACTGTTTAAAAACTGTTAAAACAGTTGTATGGGAAAACTTTTCTGCAAACACTATGCTAACGGTTTAGGAAACGCTATTAATTATCATATGGAACATATCAAACTATAATGGTTATTGTTGCAATTGGAAGCGATAAAACGATTCTATAAAACGTGCCTTGGTCGGACATTTTGCCTCCGATAACCAGAACTGCGTTACGCTTTAAATAAATCGTAATTTTCAATGATCGACCAATGCTTGTGGTCTTCATTCTGAATATATCATCTGAAACTTGTTGAGGCTGATGAAAGCTTAGAATGAACATTTTCGCTAGTAGTGAAGCTCAATTTCTCCGTCTTTGCTGAGGAGAAGCGGTAGGTGCAGTATTCTAAAAATTTTCAAGGGCGGTTTATCCGGAAAGAATTTTGTTAACTCTGGATTGGATGACGTAAATATAGATTACCTTCGCATTAAGAGACAGAGATGGATAAATAGAACAAGTACTTTATTCGGCGTACTTGTAAATGTAAATTGTCTTATACATTTATTCTTATCGAATTACAAAAATCGTTTATTCACAGTGTGCTTTTATTCAATCCATAAGAATTGAGCGATTAATGATGTGGACTGATTTACGGTAGTTTTGAAATTTGAATGCGGATGCAACAACGTTATTTTTATTTTTCAGATGAATTTGACTGTTTTAATTTATATCATTTTGATAGCCCATTTTTCTCAAATTTGAGTGATAATTCTTTCAAATCAGATTATGCTATCTCAAAAAGAGGTAAAAAAGTTTAAGCGTGTATACGTTCTTCTCGATTGTCAAATTATCTGTCACTTAGTTTTATTATGCCTACATTGACTGTTCCAATAAAACAGTTTTTCAACTTGGCTTGAAGGCTAGTTTTAAAAGCGCATTGAGCGCATTTTTAAAACTGGTACCTAAGGTCTAATAAAAACAGGAAAGTATGTGTTTTGTTGATGCTTAAGCAATACTTTTGCAACGTTTTTACAGCACTCTTAAGATGGTGTTTTATTCAAGTTTTAGCAAAACTTTCAGGGCTCTTTTAAAACACACGATAAATGAAGCATTTCCTATGTTACAATAGAACCGTTTTAAAACTTTGATGCCATGGAAAAGTCTTTATAAAACAATATTAAAACTCAAAAAAGCCAATTGGCTTAATCTGTGTTGCTTGGGTTTTCTAACATATTTTTTCCATTTGTTTACCATTCTTTTTGATGACGGAAGAAAATTTTCGAAAGATCTTGATTCCAAACTGATTTCAATCAAGGTTTTTTCGTCAAGTGGGATGTGTTTTTCCAAAACTTTGTTTTCATTCGTGTGAAATTGCTGCAAATTTATAAGACATCATCATCATTTAATTCAATGCGTGTTACGGATACGTGGATAACACCGACCAAAAGTCTGCTGGATTCAAGACAAAGAAGGAGATTTCTTCCGGGAAAATCTTCCTGGGTAATAAACGAAAACAGTGGTATTGATATTGTTGTGCATATAGAAAAAAGTAATGAAAAAAGTTTGTTATTTTGTTACCGAAACAACACTTCAAGTACCACCTACCGATCACACATTAGATCGTCGAAATCTCCCACGAAGGATCCATCCTGACCGAAGACTGATCTATTGAGCGTTTTTCATCGGTTAATTTTTGTCGAAAAAATAATTTTGGTAGAATTAACCTGTTACATATTAATGTTTTTTGTGACTATGAACCAGATTTCTTCGGAATCATTTTGCTACTTTACGATCAATTTTTATGTAAATTAATGTTTTAAGCATTAAATAATTGATCTACTTCATTTTCTATCTATCCTTTCCTTTAATTGTAAGCTCTGGCGCTGAATTTTGGTCATGGGACTCATATGCGAATATTTTTCACATGGGACACATCAGGGGTCATATTTTTTTCGAAATTTTGGGAACAAACTTCGAACAAAAACTTGTTTTATTGGTAAATTCTAGCACAAAGAAGCGTTTTCCATCGATAACTCAAAACGATGAAAATGCACATGGGACTCATATGCGAATAGGGGCAGAGCAGTCCATTACAATTTACGTGATAACTTTTCTCGCTTTGCTTCTATCGATCTCATCTCTTCAGCGTTTGTAAACAACATGTTCTGCATCACATTGAATGTTATTTTATGAAAATTGCTCCACTGCTGATTTTTTAATGATTTTTTAAAGTTGAACTATACGAAAAACCTTCCACACTTACCCCGGTGTACCTTAATTTAAAAAATCTCCAAGTAAAAACCAAATTTAGCTTATTTGTAGGTAACTCAATTCATAGGCTTCCAAACCTAGTAAACAGTTTCCTAATATTTTTAATTTACACTCAGTTAATGATGATTATCTGCAAAAATTTCATATTGATCAAAGATCGCCCAGTTTACGCTACTTACACATAAACAAGATGGCAAACGAGCCGGAGCAGATACCCAGCGATTTTGGTGATGCATTCTCTGTTGCTACTGTTTCTCCTTAGATGGATTTACAAACCTACATACATTTGTTTCGAAACTCGGTTTAAAATCCGATATACAAATGGAAAATTCTTCTAATAAAAATGATTTACTTAATCCAATTTGAAATTTCCGTTTCTCGAATGGAATGTGGGAAGAGCTTCAAACCATCTTGGGATCCTTTCGTTCACCCAAATACCCTCTCAAGCCAAATTTGAATTCCCTCGCTTGATCAGTTATCAATTATTGCAAAAATGTGTATGGGTCCCTCGCAAATAGGAAGGAGTCTTAAACAATCATGGAACATTTTCCAATATCAAAATATCATCTCATGCCATTTTAGTTCCATTTGCTTTAATAGTTATCGTTCAACAGAGGGGATGACATTTGGCATAAAAGCCAGTTGGCGTAATATCAACTTACAGTGTGGTGAATATTTGTAACTTTGTAAGATTACTTTTAAATTTTTGCAAACCTCGAGGATGCAGTTGGTTCCAAAGCCGCCGAGGCTTCCCAATCTGAGGTGGCCACCAACCCACCGTCGGAAGCGTCCTTATTACATTATTTATACAGGTCTACTGGGCTCCCTAAGTTTACGTTTTTTTCGGGGATTTTCATCCGGTTGGATGATTCATCCCATACTAGGTTTACGTGAATGCTAAGGGTACGAACACAGTGAGCGCGAAGCGAACTGCGAAGCGAAATATTCATTCACCGGATGAATTTCGCAAGTTCATTTTTAAAGGCCGGCCACAGTGCACGCGAATTGCGAAGCGGTTCAACACTGAAAAAAACCTTCGGTGTTTTGCAAAAATTAATCACACGTGAAAAAATCTTTGTAAATTAATTTGCAGAATCAAAACTGTGAGCGAGGGATACGTACCGCGCAAAAAAAACTAATCCGCGTTAATTCCGAAAAAACATGTTAATTCCGGAAAACTGAAAAGGAATCTTAGGACCTGATTTGGCGGCTTCGGCCTAAAATCAAAATGCTTTAAATGACTGAAAATCGCATTAAACACCCATAATGTGGGTATTAGGTGAAACGAATCAATCAGTAAAAGTCGAATTTTGCAGTCTGACGCTATGAATCGCCATCTTAAAATCCAATACGGCGGCTTCCACTCAACTTTTAAATATTTTAAATGACTGAAAATTGCAAGAAAAAAAAATCTACCAAAACTATGACAAAAATATTACAAAATTATAAAAAAAAATTACAATATTATAAGAACAAAAATTTCGAAACGTTGACAAAACTTTGATAAAAAATATGGCAAAGGTGATAAAAATATTACATAAATTTGAGAAAAATATACCAAATCTATGATAAACTTGGTTATTGAAATGGCAAAGCCATGAACAAATTTTTAAAAAAATCTGAAAAAATTGACTAAATAATAATAATGAAAAAACTCGAAATAAAAACTTTGACAAATATTTGACAACATTATGGAAAATATGAAAAATGGAATAAAAATATGACAAATATAATAACTAATAAAAAATTACAAATATGACAAAATTTTGCAATAAAACATAAATCTGTCAATACTATGAAAAAAATCTTACAAATGTGGTAAAAATATATGTAACAAAGCTATTAACCCTTCATTTCATGATTTTTTATTTTTCCTTAAAAATCATTTTTTACAGTTGGAAATGATGAGTACATCAAGAAAAAAAATTAAAATAAATTACGATTTTTCACTTTTTCCATACATTAATTGTTGCAAATTTGTTACTTTATGAAACGAAGGGTTAAAAAAATATGATAGAAATGTAACAAAACTATGATAAAAAAAACATAATTATGACAAACAATTGACAATGGTTGTTATAGTACTGTAAGATTTTTGTCATTGTCATGTCATTTCATGTATTCATTTGTCGTATTTTTGTCATAGTTCTGTCAGATTTTTTGTTCATTTGATTGTAAGTTTCTTTTGATAGTTTTGTCTTTTTTCCGTTCGATTATCTATAGTCGTTTTACCATCTTCTCTTCATACTGAAAGTCTTATGCGGTACAACTGTATTCGATGATTACTCTTGTATTTGAACTCACGGACATTGGCTTAGGAAAGAACTAACTTGCCAACTGAGTTACACATATCACAAGCCCATAGATTTGTCTAGATTTTGTAATTTTTTTTTGTCATATTTGTAACATATTCATCATTTTATTTTCGGATTTGTCATGTTTTTTGTTAAAATTTTGTAACTTTAATGTCGTATTTGTCATTTTTCTTACATATATTTGAAAGTATTTTGTTATATTTTTATCTCATTCTTCATAATTTTGACAGATTTTTGCCATTATTTTGTCAAATTTTTGTCATATTTTTTTGCAGAACTTTTTCATATTCTAGCCCATTTGTCTTATTTTTTCATTATAATGTCAAATTTTTGCCATATTTTTACCACCTTTGTTATATTTTTTTTATAGTTTTATACATGTTTGTCAGATTTTTGTGATTTTATTGTAATTTTTTTGTTATTATTTTGTCATTTTTGTAAATTTGTTGTAAAATATTTGTCCTTATATAAGTTCTGTCAGGTCATTTTATTGTCAAATTTTGGTTATAATTTTGTCATATTTTTTTTTTCATTTGTCATAGTTTTACAATTTTTGTGAAATTTTTCTCATATTTTTGTCTTATTTTGTAATATTTGTCATATTTTTGGTTTAATTTTTTTACTTCATTTGTCGTGTTTTATTAAAAGTTTTGTCATTTGTCTCTTTTTTGTTTGTCATATTTTGTCATATTTTAAATTTGTTGCAATAGTTTAAATATTTTTCCACAGTTTTGTTATATTTTTGTCAATACAGTATTGTTCCGATTTTGTCAGCTCCCGATTTTGTCTACCCCCGATTTTGTCTATCCCCGATTTTGTCAGCATTTTATCCCGATTTTGTCAGCTTTTAAATTTAGTTGAAATTTTCTGCTTTTGAACTAAAAATCCCAGTCATTTAACACTGTATGTTTTTTGGGGGTTGTCCTGGCCCACGTAGAGCACCACCCGTTAACCACTTGGTATTTTAAGGGTTGGTATTTTAAGGGTTGGGGTGATTAAAGGGTCATAAAAATTTTCATTGATGACGAATAGAAGGAGATTGAAAGTTGACCACATTTTGATCACATGGTTTATGGATAGCTCTGAGGGATCATCCATAAACCACTTAGACTTCAGGGGGGAGGGGGGGGGGATTGGCAAAAGTCTACGCTCCATACAAATTTTCGAAATTTTATATGGACAAAAGTATACGAGGGGGAAAGGGAGGGGGGAGGGTCTGAAATGGCCAAAAATGAGTCTATGTGGTTTATGGATAGTCCCTTAGGGAACTATCCACAAACCACGTGGATTTGTCGTTTTTCATAAAACATATATTTTTTTCTTTTTTAATTCAAAAAAATAAAAGACGGTTAAAAATAAAACATTTATTTTTGAAAATCCATAAAAAAGTACCATTACATACTTCAAATTAAAACGCTCCAAGTCTTACCAAGACGACACGAGGTGTTGGATGCCGCACGAAGTATGGAGTCAGCATTCTTTTGAATTTTACTGACGGTTGTTGGATGGATGTTGTATTTCTTCGCGATGTCTGCTTTCTTCGCAGCCTTTTCCTCAAGATTTCGAAGGATTTTGACTTTTTCCTTAAGGCTGAGCGCGTTTCGTTTGTTTTTCTCAATAGGCACTATTTTTGGAGACATCTGTAAATTGTTAAAAAAAGCCATCTGTTTTGAAAACCATACACCTTGAAGCACTCAGGATAGTACAAACCTTGCTCTACACAGTGGTTAGCTATTAATGGTGACGCTTTTTAAAGTTAGTTTCAACGATGGTTCTTGGTGGTGTTTCCGATATTACTGCGGAAAAATTAGAAAACGTATGTATTAGGAAACAGTATTTTCAGATTTTATTTGGCGTTTAGAACTTACCTCACCGGCGGTTGGAAGCAGAAAGAGGTTGTTGAATATTGACACCTAATCATGATGCTGATAGGTTCAAGATGTATTCAGTTTAAAGTGATCTAACTTATGTGATCAACAAATTCAGCTGTTTTGCAATTGCATATCAATCCTGCAGCTACGCACCAACGGTTTTTCAAATTTCCATTGTATGAAGGGTGTTTGTAAACAATCACTTATGGTAGAGTTCTTGAACAAGTCCTCCATTTTGCTATTGGCAAGACCTTTAATTTGACGCCTCAAGAACTCAAATCGGTCAAGCGGTCATCGAGAAACGTGTGTGACATTATTTTGTAACATACACACATACATACTCACATACAGAAATGTTCCGATCTCGGCGAGCTGAGTCGAATGGTGTATGACACTTGACCCTCCGGGCCTCGGATCGAAAGTTGGTTTTCAAGCGACATGTATACCCTTCTTTGTAAGAAGGGTAAAAAATAAAGAAAAGGGCTCAATGTCACCCCTTATCACGGTATTGACAAAAATATCGAAATAACATGTAAACGGACAATTATCAAATCAAAATTGAAATTATTTTCAACAAAATTTTTTTCCCGATTTTGTCAGGTACCCTGTTTTGTCAGCCCTAAATTCAAGATGGGGCTGACAAAATCGGAACAATACTGTATGACTTTCTTTTTATAACACTTGTCAGATTTTTGTTTATTTCTTTCTGCGCTTTTTTGCAGTTTTCTCACAATTTTTGTGAAATTTTTGTCAGTCATTTTTCATCTACTTTTTGATCCATTTTACTCATTTCTTATATTATGGATGGATCATGCGATTTTCAGTTATTTACTGCATTTTGAATAGAGCGGAAACCGCTATCTTTGATTTCAAGATGGCGTCGAACAGCCAAATTCGACTTTTACTTATTGAGCACTTTCATCCAATACATATTGTGGGAGTTTCATGTGCTTTTCAGTCACTTCCAGCATTTTTAAGTTGAGTGGAAGGGGTCATATTGGATTTCAAGATGGCGTCGGAAAACGAATTCCAACTTCTATCCGTTCAGCCCCTTCACCCTATCTATTCACATATTGTGGGGCTTTCATGCCACCTGTCGTTTATTGCCAGTTAGAATTTGTTTCAATTGAAAAAGACTGAAACTGCGTTTTGTTTTCGAAAATCCGCGTTAAAAAACCGTGCATTTTTCATTACCAACACAGAAACGGCAATGATAATTAAATAAATAAACTTTTGAAAAAGATTTTTTGATAAATAATCATTTGCGATAAAAAAAAAACATCCGAGAGAATATTTTCAGTGTATGTCCGGATGAACAGGATGAATTCGCGCGATCGAGCTGGGTCTTCGCACGAAAATTCGCTTGCACTGTGGCCGGTCGATGTTTTTTTCAACGTGTTTTAATGAGAAGCGATTTTTCGCGCGAATTAAAAATTCGCTTCGCACTTCGCTTCGCGCGCACTGTGAATTCGACCTAAGGGAGATCCTTTAGCCTCGTACGCCGCGCGATAGCGCGAAGGACAATTCCATTACAGTTCACACCAGCAGTGTGAGGAGTCGATTTCAGCTTAGGTCTAAACGCATTACTTAGGAGCCGTTCAGATACCACGTGGACAGAAAAATGAGATTTTTGACACCCCCCTCCCCCTCCGTGGACAAGCGTGGACATTTGGCAAACCCCTACCCCCCTCCCCGGATGTCCACGTGGACAGATTTGAAATTGTTTTTTCTTCAAACTCATTTGACAGTTAGAAAGCACTACTTTTTGCCTATTTGTTATTGAAATGGCTGATTTAAAAAAGAAAAAAAAAAGATATAGCATTTCCTGTTTTACAATTATTTTTAAATTTTTAAATTTCTTAATTATCATATTTATTACTTGCTTTCAAGTGGTTTTTAATTGTTTAAACTTAAACTGGAAAGCTTTGTAATATTAAGATTCAAACAGTAAATATGTCCACGTGGACATGACCCAAACCCCTACCCCCCCTCTCCGTGGACAAGCGTGGACATTTCCATACACCCCCCCTCCCCCTAAGTTGTCCACGTGGTATGTGAACGGCCCCTTATGGCGATTTTACTAAAGTCAATACATGCAAAGAATGCCGCAAAACATAATAAAAGAAAAAAAACGCAACTTTGTCTGAAAAGTGACTCTCGACGTGGTCACATGAAAAAAAAAATGAAATTTTCCCAAATGGCTTTTATGCTAAATGACCGTGCGTGATACTAAACGGCTTTTATGCCAAATGGTTTCATACCAAATACTGTCATACTCCCGTTTTTACATATGGGACAGTCTTGCCGGCCGGTTATGCGGCAGTTATGTTGCTTAACAGTTCTTTTAAGTGATGATTGCCAAGAAGTAGCTTGATAAGTAAACGCCATCCGGATAACAAAAGAGAGTTCCTGATAAGTGGCATTTGGGGCTCAGGAAACTATCGATTACAGAGTAATAATGTTTTCAGTTTGGGGTTATAATTCAATTCATCTTTGAACACAGCAAAGATAAGAGAAAAACGGGGTTTTCAATTATTAATATTAGAAACGATTGCTGATAGGTACTTACTTTGATTGTGCGGCAAACTGTACGCTGGCATAAATTGCTGCTTCTACTTCCACTGTATCGTGGCTATCCAAAGCATTGCGTATTGCGTGATGGATCTGTTGCTTCTCAGCAATCACGCATGCTACTGCTCCAAGTGTTCTGAAAAGAATTAAAAAATAAGTTTTTGTAAGAAGGGTTGTAAATTGAAAGGGATATTTACCTTAGAGTCAGAGCTCTTGCTACAGGATCGTTTGAGTGACTGACCATGAAAATTCGTTTCAAAAACTCGTCAACATCAAGTATTTTCTCTAGATGTTTTTCACTCTGCTGGCACACTCGTAGAACCCACAACCGAGAGAGATTCGACCTGTTAATAACAAAAAAAAGTGTAAACGCATATCAGGTGTATTATATTTGGTAAAAAAAACAAATGTTTTATAATAGATAGCTAATGCTTTTACGTTTAAACACGAAAATGCTCTGATAAATGATAAAATACATACCCAATTCTGAAGAACTCCGCCAATTTTAAAAATGATGAGTTTATAAGAATTGGGAAAGGATATTTTTCGAACAACTTAGGAAATCTAATGATAGCTTCACATTGCTCTCCGATTTTAGTAGATCTCAATCCTAAAACGTAAACATTGTGTTAACATATTCCATTCTAAGAAATAAACATCATGTTACCTTTGTCCAGTTCTATTAGGACAGAGTTGAAATCCTGATCCGTTTCATTCAGCAAATTTTCATTAAAGACGTTAGTGCGGAGACTCATTATAAAGACCGTTAAAAACGAATATATAAATACTAAAAGATTTTAAGCCTCGTCCACACTCGGCATGAAGTGCGATTTCGGTTGTTGTTGTTGTTGTTGTGTTTCGGTTGTAGCGACTTTTTTATGCACGCTCGTTTTCATTTAACCAATTATGGTTATAGAATAACCATTTTTTGGTGTTTGCTCCAAAACTATCAATATGGTTATTTTTTTAGAATTTTTCTATGTCAAAATTCAACCATTTATCAAGGTTCTTAGATACACTAGGATCTCCGACTTTCACAGTAAGTAGGCGAGGAGTGAGCGGGGCTCTCAATGAGTTTGTTTATTTTTTGCTCAGCTTTTCTGTGGTTTGTTGGTAAACAAACTTCATGAGTTCCGTATAGTTGCATAGCCTACATCGCCAAAATGGCTGAATCGGGAATTCGTTATTCGGGAACACCTCCTGAATATATTATACCCACCTTGCCATTTATCAAGTTCTCGTGTATTAATCAGAAAATGGTTGATAAATTTTACGTTTTTTCTACGCCATATTGGAAGCTACCGTGGAGTGAACCGAAGGTGTTTCGGATTTAATTTGTTCGCACGAATAAAACAGGGCTGGAGAGATTCTAAAGGTAATTGTTTAATCATTATTTCCATCCGAAATTTGTTGTTCGTTATTCGTTGCTTATGTTTTTTTAGTAGTCACAGGCTCGCAAGGCCCGCAGCTAACCCCACTATCTCGCAGGAGGACCGTCGTGATGTTGCTGTTTTGGGTC
This sequence comes from Uranotaenia lowii, assembly GCF_029784155.1. Lineage (NCBI taxonomy): Eukaryota > Metazoa > Arthropoda > Insecta > Diptera > Culicidae > Uranotaenia > Uranotaenia lowii. The sequence goes on along the minus strand of NC_073691.1, from coordinate 115,993,075 downwards.
CCGAACACCACCAGGACGTTGTTGCACTCCGCACGCCGCCCCTAACATGGAGAACAGACGCGTACGAAGCCCCCTAACTCATTCTGCATGCGACCAAAGCATCCACCGGGGTTGGGTACCCGATCTCCGCTAAGGTTGCTCGCACCCCAGCTAGTACCACGGGGAGGTAGAGAATCGGAGTTGCAGACAAGAGGTGATATGACCACTACCCGAGGGTTGGGTGTATGGGGTCTCGAGTTGCACATTGTCTACTTCACTAGTTTAATCATTATAAATTCCCAATTAAAAACCCAATCAATCAACAACAAAAATTAATTGCAGTGCACTTATTGGACGAATCTGCGACAATCCGGTTCCAGTTCCAGATCCAACGGCACCGAACGCGGAACATACGTCATCATGAATCGACCCATGGGTCGATTCACGATGACGTATTCTCCCTTTTGTGGTGACAGTTCGCACGTCCTGTTTACAAAATTTTGTATGTATGTATGTATGGATCTGTTTGATTGGCCGAGAGTTTAATACTCTATATCACCACTACTTGGTTATATGTCGATTTTCGGTGATTTTTAGGGATGCTCCTTTTTTCCTTAGTTTTCGATCAAATTTTCTCCTATTCTAGATTTTCATGCGAGCTTTCTCTAGGAAACTGAGGATTTCCTTCAGTTTTGTTACTTCAAAATTTTGGATAATTTCGATCAGATTGGAATATCGATCCCAATCATAGTGATTCCTTATATGGTTGAATTGAATGCACTTGAGAAGTGCATGCTCGGTGGTAAAATTCGTATTGCATAGTTCACACAATTTTGTTTCTCGAATTTTCATCACTCCTAAATAATAGGGCGAATAGTCATGGCCACTTAGTAAGCGATTCAAAGTGCGAATTTGAATGTTGCCTAATTCGATATCCCAGTACCAGGGTTTGGTAGAGAAATTTGATTGTAGTTCATAAAATTTGATTCCTTTTCTTCCATTGTGCACCATGTTCCTATACCATGAATTCGTGGATTCGAGTGATTCTGATTTGTATCTCATATATGCATCATCGAGTCTCAGTTTGTTCTCCAGTAATATTGGTCCGTCTAGTCCTTGTTTCGCTAGAACGTCTGCATGTTCGTTTCCCTCTATTCCGACATGTGAGGGTATCCATTGAATTTTTACATTTTTTGTTGTAGCTAGGGAACATATGTCGTGCGTGACTTGATCAAATTTTTTGTTTGTAATGTCCCTTTTTAAAATTTTACAGGCTGACTGGGAATCAGTGAAAATTACAACTCCAGTTCCTTCTTCGTTGTGTATTTGTTCTAGAGCTACTCTTATAGCTAAAAGTTCTGCAGTTGCAATGTTAACATTATTTACTAAGGAAATGCTTATCTTTGTATCGGAAGAAGCGTCATAAATTCCAATGCCACATTTGTTTGTACTTTTAGAAGCATCTGTGTACCATTGGTCACGGTGACTATAATGGTTGTTTATCATTTCTTGGGCCAGTTTTTTCATAACGATTGGAGATGTTTCATTCTTTTTCATTCTTGAGCCTATCATTTGGTCTTCTATCTCGACTCTTATTTCTATTTCTGGTTTTGTTTCTGTGTATATCGTTTGAAATTCTTGTATGTTTTTAATGTAAATTCTTTCTAGAAAAGTGTACTTTGCTTCACTTTGGATGTTGTCCAAATCTAAAGAGTGTAATTGTTGTGCAATTAGATCGTTACGATGGATATGCAAGGCAATACGTTTTTTTGCTAAATAGGTTCGTTTGAATGTCAGCGGTTCTTCTCCAGCTATTGCTGCTAATGTGTTTATTGGTGTAGTTTTAGTACATCCTGTAGCAATTCTCAGACATTGTCTATTCGTTACTTCTAACATGTCACAATATTTCTTAGCTGTTCCTCCATAGATGACTGCACCGTAATTCAAATAATTCCCGTACAAGGCTCTATGGTACAGCATCATCACTCTTGGTGTGCCACCATATCGTATACCACTGATTATTTTTAGCATGTTTTGTCTGTCCAACACATTTTGTTTAAGCATTTTAACATGTATACCGTATCTGAGTGCCTGATCAAGTGTTATACCTAAATATTTGTAGCTCCTCACTGTTTCTAGGGTTTCTCCTCCCATTCTTAAGTGGAGTTGTTTATCACTTTCTTTAAATAGCATTGCCTTTGTTTTTGAGCTATTAAGACGTAATCCTAACTCCGTAGCTTTTGCCATAAATCGGTTTATTTCAGATTGCATCTTTTTAATGGCTTTTTCTAAAGATTTTGCTTTGACAATTTTTAGAAAATCATCTGCAAACTGTAAAGTTGTTATATCTGGGTCGAGGTTTGTATTATGCAAAGAAGCTGTGTAAATATTAAATAACACAGGTGACATAACATCGCCCTGTGGTACTCCAGTACAAATAGTTTGGCTGATAATTCCTTGATCGGTGTGAATGAGGGTTTTCCGGTTGTTTAAAAAATTGTAGATCCATGTACATGTATCTTCGTTGAAACCATTTTGTATCATGATACTGTATAATTTTTCAATGTCGACAGTGTTAAAAGCATTTGAAAAATCAAAGAAGACACCAATTGTGGTATAGTTGGCTCTTCGTGCTGCTTTAATTAGATTTGTTGCATACGTTATACAATGCTCAGTAGACATACCTTTGCGAAAGCCAAAAGATAAATCTGGAATGACATTGTTCTTTTCACACGTTTGTTGGATGTCTACTAATACTGCTGCGTTTAATATTTTTACAACGGTTGGTAAAAGCGCTATAGGTCGGCTGGAACTTATTTCATTTGGTGGTTTATTGGGCTTTAATATAGGGATAATTTTTATTTCCTTCAGGTGATCTTCTAGAGTTGCTTTTTGCCACATTCCGTTTAGCAGTTCTATTATTTTTGTGACTGATTGTAGATCTAAATTTTTTAATGTATTATAGTTTATATAGTCTGTACCTGGTGATGATGTTGGGGATTTATTTCGTATGAAGTTTTTCCAATGTCGATAGTTTAGTATGGATGTTCTTGTATTGTTTGCTGGTGGGAGAGGTTCTTTGTAATTTGATGGGCCAAAGTTGCTGGTGAGAAACTGTAAAGCCATATCCTTGCTGGTGTTTAAAGGATTGTTTTTAGGGTTAGTAACCGGGAGAAATTTTAAACGTCTAACGAGTTTCCAATTTTCATGCGAATTTCTAGGATCAATGGAGCTGGAGAGTTCTATCATTTTGTTTTTAATGTGTTCAAGTTTAGATTTCAAGAAAATAGCAGAAGATCTTTTCCAAAGAACTAGGTTTTCACTACTACAGCATTGATTGTAACTACGTAGTGCGTTTTGTTTTTGTTCATAGAGCTGGGATAACTCCGAGCTCCAGTAGTATTTTGGTGTATGTTTGCTTATTTTTTTGTGTTTTTTAGTTATGTTTTGGGAAAGTTTAGACAGATCTTTCAAATCCTCGAATTCCCAGTGCTCAACCTGTGCCATTTCCTCCGATATTTTTTGTTTATCGTAGTAGTATTTTTGTTTACGGTTTATTCTTAAATCCAGGCAGATCTCAATAAATAGGTGTCCACTTCCTCCAAAATTTTTATCAACAACTTTCCATTGAACCACATTAAATAAACTTAGAGAACACAATGTTAAATCTATAGCACTAGATCTTTGATTGGAAACTGGAGGAATATAAGTTACAGCTCCAGTGTTCAATAATAATAAATTAGCTCCTATTATGGCTTCATGTACAATTGTTCCTTTGCCGTTTGACTCTTGGCATCCCCATATTACGTTATGACTGTTAAAGTCACCTCCTACTACTACTTTACCGAATCTAGCTGTTTCGTTAAAGAGTGTTGTTATGGCGGATTCCAAATTATCGTTTGATATTCTTGGGTTCACATATACGACTACTAGAGCCAGATCTAATTTAGGTATGAATATTCCGAGCGTTTCAAAATCGTCTGTTGTTTGTAATTGAATGTTGTCAAATTTAAATTCCTCCTTCAAGAATATTCCTACTCCTCCATACCCATCAGCACGGGGTGCCAGATGTCGATGGTAACCTTGAATATTCCATCGTAAAGTAGACATTTGTTCTGGTTTGACCCAGATTTCCGAAAGCAATGCTGCATCATAGTTTTGGGTATACAGTTCATGTGTTAGTTCATTTTTGTTTCGGAATAGACTTTGAATATTTGCCTGTAACACCTTGAAATCGCCGGTGAACATTATTTGTCTCCTACTGATCCTATCATTTTATTTAATTCACCCAAGATGCAAGCTGATATTTCTCCTCCTTTTGTGCCATGTGGTTTCATAATAGTTTCTAATTTCATGCTAATTGTTGAAATTATTTGTTTCAATTCTTCTTGTGATTGTTTTTTAATTGATTCCTCAATTTCTTTTTTAAACCTCTCTAACTCTCCTGTTTTATAATTATTGAACATCCCAATTCCTCTTGTTTCCTCTTTTTCTTCTTCCATTTTACGTTTTTTAGCGAATTCGTTTTGATTTAATCCCAAAATACTAGCCACTCCAGGTACACTATCTGTTTCTACATTAAGTTTATTTGGTTCTTTGTTTTCTTTTTTAGCTCTATTTCTTTTGTCATTTGAACTCCACTCACTGCGCTTTGGTTGTAGTTGTTGAGGAAAATTACGCCCGCTAGCTGCAACTCTTGAGTATGATTCTGTAATTGTTGGGAAATCTTCTGTAGTCCTCAAAACATCAAACATATTTTCAGTTGGAACCTCGTAGTACTGCCTTGCCTCCTGGTAGGTCATGCATTTCTTAGCCATTATTGCCTGTAAGTCGTTTTCTTTCTTCCATCTGGGACACACTCTATCAGTCGTCTTATGATTAGAATTTGGACAGTACAAACATTTTAAAACATTACAAGAATTTTCGGCTGAGTGTTCTGTAGCGCATGACATACATTTTTCAGTCAACGCTTTACAATTTTTGGACAAGTGGTTATAACGAAGACATTTAAAACAGATTATCGGTTTTCTAATGTACGGTTGGACTTTATGTATCACAGAATATATACTGATGTCATTTGGCAAAGTATTAGTACGGAAAACTACACCCATTTTATATGTGGGTTCCTTTTTCTTGTCTTTATAGCGATGCATTCGAAAAACGGAATCTATTTCTGCTTTGGCCTTGATAAACTGTTTTACTTCTTCATCTTGCATTTCAAGTGGTATACCAGAAATAACCCCTGTCACCGTGACGAATTGTTTTGGAACATAAGATTTGAATCCCTGTAGATTTAGATTCCGGCAATTTGCCAATCTATTGGCATCTTTTATATTCCCTACGTACACTGTTACTTTATTTCTAGCTGTCTTCCTGATATCATCGATACATTTATCAAAACCATTTTGATGTAGCATTATTCCTATTTGTAACCTGTTAACAACTTTTCGTTTTTCTATATCTGTGTTCTCAACTATTACGCGATATGGACGGCAATCCCCATTTTGATAATTATAGTTTTTGAATGTTTTTCTACTTGCAGCGTCGACGTGGTCCTTTCCTCTGCTAGTTGTTTCAACGTCATCTTCCATCCTTTCTTGTCCTGAATTCAGTATCGGTTGGTTGAGGTTATGTGCTGATGCTGCTCCGTCGGGAGCAGCATCCTCGCCACTCATCTTAGTACGGTCACTTATTTATCACAGAAGGTATACTTGTGAATTTATCGCTAAAATTATCACAGTTCTTCTTAATAATAATGACAATACAACAGTTTAAAAGTTTTAAAACAGCCAATCAATCCAAATTAAAAAACGAACATCCACACTCTTCCGAATGACCTGGTGACCGTTCTGGATCACCTGATTTATTATCCTCTTACAAAATTTTACGAATGAGAAATGGGGTGTGGCGAAATTTTTTCGTGTAGCTGCACGGTCAAGAAATTTAACTCAAAACTCAGTTTAAGGACTGCAAAACATCAAGTTCCATTTTGTGAATTAAATTCAGCGCATTTTTTGGTTTCTCATGTTTGTCTCTTTGGAAATGAATAGAAAGTTGAAAATTCGTAAGAATTTCGAAAGGAGGTTTGTTTATTAAAATGTTTCAACATGTTTTCAAAACCCTTCTTCAACAAATTTGTTCTGGACCAACCCACTTTGCATTGAATATTCTGGAAAAGCGCGTCTTTGAAACAAAAAATCCCATCGAATGGCCAAATGTGGAATCTTCTAAAGAATTCGAATGTGCCGAATCGATTGTCCGGAAATTTCTTGTGTTATTTTGACCGAAAGCTGTAAAACAAATGCATGTACTTATACGACAACACTATTCAGGGACAGAAGAATCTAATATAGGAAAATACTCCGGTAAACCTTCCGAAAGAAAAGGCTGAACTATTATAAATTTTTAAGATATGATATTTTCGAGGAATAAAAATAACGTCAGATAGTTTAACCACTAATCACACTGACATGAGACTTATAGTACAAAATTCCTCTCAATTTTTGGCTAGAAGCATCCTATTGTCGACATTGTGCGGCAGCAATTCGAGCATGAAAATTTTACTGGTATCGACATTCTCCTTAACTCTCGAGCAGCGCCAAAAATCGAAATCAAGTGTCCATGCAGTCAGTGGTCAGTGGTTTAACTTTTAAGTTTAAGTCCATTTATTCCAGTTGGATTTCAGCTGGATTAACAAACAAAATGATTGATTTTTCATTATTTGATACTTAAAACATCTAATCTTCTTTTTAATTTTATCTATACCAAAATTGAGCTGAGAACTTTTGCTAAAAACTTGTGAATGAGCATTAAATATGGACCGAAATGTTCGCTTCGCTTCCTCAGCGTGTAGAATTGGAAAATAAGGAATCAAAACAGGAATCGCGAAATGTCAAAAACAGTGAGGCCAGGGCAGTGCGTGAATCGACCTACACGGAAAAGTTGAGTTATTCATAAAATGTGTTGTGATTACACATTCAAAATAACTAATCGGTTGTTGATCAAAATTTCACAGCAAAAAATTTCTAAAAGTACACGGAATCTAAAACACGAGTGATCTATTTTTTCTTGAGTGTAATTACAAAAAGATGTAATTTTAAACTTCTTTCGATGTAATATTAGTCTGTTTTCCAAAATTGAATAGAAATAAACTGTTTTGATTTAATTTTACACTGCATCATGCAAAAATCAACCGGTCAACGAAATTTATATCACAAACAGTGTAAAATTATATCTGTTTGATTTAAAATTGAATGCAAATATTTAAATTGTGCCTTTTTATATTTCAAGTTAGTTTGCGCGTCGGACACAAAGTAAACAAGTTGGAAAATTATTCGGAAACGAGTCATTCAAAGGCGTAGCTAAAGAAGCACTTTAAGAGTCTTTAAAGTAGTAAGTTTATGAGACGTGAAATAAAGAATATGGTTGAAACTGATAAGTTTTCTCTCCATTACAGCAAGGTCAGATTTTTCGCAGCGGCTGATATCCGGCCAGTGATTATCCGGAGAAACTTTTGTCAGAACAATTCGAGTGTGCAGGATGCTGACCGAAAAATTATGATTTCCGGAACCATTCGAGGATCCCGTGCTGGGAATCATCGGATGCAACAACAATATCAGCCTGACGCTATCCGAATGGTTTTTATGTTCAGTTTTGTAAATAAATGTGAATTAAAAATGATACATGCGGCGTATTTATTCAAGACAAAAGCAAAAAACTTAATATTTAGAAAAAATATCAATAATTACGATAATAAATTTTAAAATTTACATCCATGTGTATTTTTACACGACGGCTTTTGTGATCCAATCTCGTGCATTGATTTCGATCTAAATTTACACGCCTCAAAAATTACATCCTCAAAAAAAATACACCGTGATAGAATTTTACATCAAAATCGATGTTCCGTTTTCGTGCATCGTTTTCGATCTAAATTTACACGAATTTTTCTTGCTGTGTTGAATATCCCCAATTCAATTTTGGGTAGTTTTGGGTCGCCAATATACAGATGTAAACTAAAATTCGATTATTCAGCTCTGTATAAAAAGTTGCTGTTGTTGGAATCAGTTGGAAGGGGATGTCAAAGGAAATTAGAGAAGCATTTTGCATGGGAGTGCCAAGCATTCATTTGTAAATATTCGCGGGGATCATAAAAGAAAAATCATAGAAATTAATGTGAATCAATTGCAGGAGCATAACTTCGTTCGTTATCGATTGTGGTTCGTGTGGTGTACCGGAAGCTAGTATGTAGGTAAATGTAAACTCTTTTCAACCGTAGTCAAATGCTGATGAATAAAATTTATTTATGACGGATCTTCCGGACTGAATTTTATTTGATTTCAGGACAAAATATAACAATTGCAATTACATAATGACGCGGAAGGAAATCATCGAAAAGGAACTAACTTTTGAGAAAGAAAAGTGATGTTGTCGTTCCCAGGCAGAAACGGATATCCATTTTTAGGCTATCGCAAAAACGATGGAGGCCCGCATACTAAAAAACTATATCTAAAACAGTCCATACAATTCATCTACGGTTTCAGAAATAGTGATTGTTTTTGTAAACGCAGATGTTCTATCAAACTTTACTTCGACAACGATGAAAACGAAACATTTACGTTCATGTGAAAATGTGATGGTATCTGGAAAGGTGATAGAATGGTATGTACGATTTCTTGCAATTTTTCTTTAATCGTGAAAATGATCTTAAACCTTTACACATACCGTCCATTCTTTCTGTCATACGCACGTCAAAAACGATCGAAACGCCGGTCCAAGATGCCAGATGTTTTTGCACGTTAATCAGTACAAAGTCAAATACAATCTAGGTTATTATAATTAATATTTATTACAAACCCTTTAACAATTGTCATTCGGGTCAAATAAATACAATCTAGGTGATTATACAAAACGAAAATTAGCATACATTTATGTTTTTTTTTAGATTCTTCTGATTACTGATATAAGATTATTTCTTGAATCAAATGAAAGATATAGACAGAAAATAAACATTACAAATTAACAACAAAAATAAACCTAAACAAAAATTTAAAATATATTGTTTGATCGTGCGAGGTTCATCTTTTCGATAGAACGAACTTCATAGATTCCCTTGGGGCCCGAGGAAAACCACCCTATGTTCCAGTGAGAGATGTCCTGGCTGTGATAGATTTGAACTATATGTTCGAAATATACCTTTTCCTGAAAGCTATTGATCTTCGTCTATAATCCTTTTTATGTTCATATTTCCCTATCTATCTTCTTTTTTCTTCAAAAAGTGAACTAGATATAAGCAACAATTGTAATCAAACAAAACGAGTTTGGCTCCTTAAAGCCTAAAAGTATGAGCCGTTTCAAATAAAGAACTTACAAGAAAAAATTAAAATCCTATTCGATCAAAAATTACTTAAGTATTAAAATCTATGTCGGAGATTTTGTTTAAAAAAAAAGTGCAAATCATAAATCATCAGAATATTTGGCACCTCTGCCGAAAACTGTCAAATGAAAGTGAAAAAAAGAAAAACAACACTGCGCGCCGGGTAAAAGTTTTCGCGTGCTGTTAAGTTTTCAACTTCGGAGAATTCGCGAAAATTAGGGATTAAAAGTGGTAAGTTATCTTCAAAAATATCAATTTTCTTCTGTTATTAGCAATAAATTCATTTTTTTCTTTATAGCAACTCGCAAATATGGCCTCAAACAGCAGATTCCTTTGGGCCCGTGGCTCGTGGAAAAGGACCACCAACAACTCACAAAATTTTTCGGCTGCCGTTGGAACTGGACAGAGAAAACATCTGCAGCTGAAACCTGAACCTACAAGCGCGGAATCCAAGTTTCCCAGCCGTGGGAACCTCCCACTATAGTGAGCTATGTGCGGCCAGTGAAAATTTTGGCTCTATTAATCATCCTCGTAGGATGCTAATTTCAAATGAAATACGAACTCGGTGCCTCGGTGAATTCAAATAATATAAAAATAATGAAAAGAAATGGTGTTTTTATTTATTCGAATCCTAAAACTCCTCCAAACACATTTGTCTATGTGTGCGTGATTTATTCATGCACGGTTCCGAATACCGTTTTTATAACGTTGGAAAACGTTTTGTTAAATTCTTCCAAACAATTGCTATAAATGTTTATATACAAGAGAACTTTAAAGAAAACTATAGCAATAATGGTTCGATGCACAAAAAACGTTTCTACAAGCGGATTTTATACATTATCTCAACTGTTCGTAGAACTGTTCCTCCATACAAGTGTTTTAACAGTTTTTAACAATTACATAACCTAACGACATATTAAAAATAAAGTGAATTCGGAATGTACGATTAGGCCAATGTATTTCAAGGTTTGAATAATCGTTTGCTAAACGTTTTTTTACGCTTTATTAAATCGTCGTTTGATTATTTGAGAAATCGTTTGGCTACAATCCTCATTTATGCGGGGGAACACGACTAGCCCGAAAAGATTTTGAAAAAGTTTCCGATTTATTTTTATGTAGGTACGATGAGAGAAAATTTAGATCTTTTATCCCATCATCAAGGATGGGAATGGACACTGTCCAGGATATTCTGTGTTCCGGAACGTCAAAAAGTTCCAATAGAATGTACGTCAACAGTTAATTAGAAGCTAGAGTATAAACCGAAAAAATAGCTTCAACTAGCCATTAGCAGGATAGTTGCTATTTCACCGAGTTCCTGCTGGAGAAAGGTAACGCGGTATGTATAAGGTTGAAATTAGTCGTATTTTTAAGTTTGTTTTATATCTGCACCAGAATATCCTTGATAATTTGAACGCAGTGAAAACCTTTTTGGTGAATTCAAGATTTCGGGTTTTAAAATATGAATATTCATTCTACAATTGAATACAATATTTTATTTAATATGTTTTGAATTTATCTGTTTTTAATTCTAAAATCTCATTCAACCAACAGATGGCAGAACCGATAAACCGGAAGACTGGTCACTTACTGGAAGGGACCATGGACAATGTGTTGTTGCCTAATCACCTTCATATCGTTACAGGTTTGTTTTGCATTTCGGCCCTTGAATTTTATTCATCATTTCTTGTACATTTTATCTGTTTGCAGATTCCTATTGTGTCGTTTCCCTTTAAGAGAAAGGCCGGCGCAGAGGCTGATTCGACGCTGTAGAAACATCAAGCATTGATCTAATTCCGATGCTAACAATTAAGATAAGTATTCAATTTCTTGGCACTTTTTTCAGAATTATTTTGTTGCTGTTGATAAGATCCCGAAATTAAGGAAAACCACCTAATGTTCCAGTTAGAGATGTACTAGCTGTGCTAGATTTGGACTACATGTTCGAAATCTACCTTTTTCTAAAAGCTATCGATCTTCGTCTATAATTTCTTTTTTTATTTTCATATTTCCCTTTTCTACCTTCCTTCCTCCTCTCACAAAGTGTTAAGTTAAGAAATCAATTGTAAACAACAAAATCGATTTTGGCTCCTTAAAGCCTAAAGGTATGAGCCGTTTCAAATAAAGAATTGTTAAAAAAAAAAAAAAAAAGATCCCGAAATGAATACAAGAAATCTAAAAGTAATTTGATTTCGGTATTGAAATTGATTTACAATATCTTTCTTCGAATTGAATTTAGATGTTGTACCTATTAGTATTTTTGTTCATGATCTAGATAGAAATGTTATATTCGAGACATGACAATTTTTTATTCCATCTTTTATGTTATCAGACGAAAACAAATTCTCACAGCTTGGAATTGATTTTTTTTGCTTGGTTCTGGAACGAAAATTTAATTAGAAACTTAGGTATCGACAAGATAGCACTGTAGGGAATAATATGAGATAAAATATCTGTGCTAGAATAGACCAAAAATGAACAACTCGAATATTGGCAACCCTTATATGTGAGAGAGCGAATTCCCGTTCATGTACTCAGGAGATTTTGGTGTTCGAGAGCATTCGTTCCAATTTTAGAGAAAGACTGTGTAGAGTTTTAGAAGAAGAGAGTTAGACGGGAACCGAAAGGAAACGACAAAGCAGTTAACAGACTAATTTCGTAAGCGACGTATCGCGTTATTTTCGTGCGAGAAAAAATTTGAAATTTTAGTGGAAGAAAATGGCGGAACCGATAGGGAATGTTAGAAGTTCGAGAAGTATGATGAAAATCGATTCAGGATAGGTCGGTCGGTCTCGACAATGGCGCGGTCGGTTCAGCTACGCTGGCAGTCTTGTTTTAAATCGAAAGCTGTGGAAGAAAAATGATTTTTAATGGGTGATGCAAAAGATGTTATAGGAGTACAGCGGATCATATATGACAGTGTTGTTAACCGACTCATTAATGATTCGTAAACTACAATGGAAAGTTGTTCAGGTGAGAGATTTTGAGGCAATTTAGTGTTGTTTGGTTGTAGCATTGGGCTAAAGCTTAAAAAAAGTTCCTTTATTTTGGAACATGTTCGTAAGTAGGTATATTAAAACTTTCATTACTGAGCGAGGATTTAAAGTGAGCGATAGCTACGGAACAGATGAGAGCAAACTGTAAGATGGACGTATGCTTCAAGACTCCAAGGCCTCGAAAAGATACCATGGACAAGAAGTCGACAGTTTAAACCCATGAGAGAGTTGGGAGGTGCAAACCCCTGAGAGGGGCAGTGTCAAAAGAATGAAAGATACAAACCCCTGAGAGGGGCAGTGTCAAGTGATGGAAGGTACAAACCCCTGAGTGGGGCAGTGCCAAGAGATGGGAGGTACAAACCCCTGAGAGGGGCAGTGCCAAGTGATGGGAGGTACAAACCCCTGAGAGGGGCAGTGCCAAGAGATGGGAGGTACAAACCCCTGAGAGGGGCAGTGCCAAGAGATGGAGGTACAAACCCCTGAGAGGGGCAGTGCCAAGAGATGGGAGGTACAAACCCCTGAGTGGGGCAGTGCCAAGAGATGGAGGTACAAACCCCTGAGAGGAGCAGTGCCAAGAGATGGGAGGTACAAACCCCTGAGTGGGGCAGTGCCAAGAGATGGAGGTACAAACCCCTGAGAGGGGCAGTGCCAAGAGATGGGAGGTACAAACCCCTGAGTGGGGCAGTGCCAAGAAATGGAAGGTACAAACCCCTGAGTGGGGCAGTGCCAAGAGATAGTGGTGATTAAGCACCCTTCCAAATGTAAAATGAAGAGCAGTAAATCAGAAAAAAACATGGATCAAAAAGAAAGGTTAAAATACAAGTCAGATCATCAAATTAAAAAAAAATGATTCTGTGAAATGGAGAACGAAAAGTGAATTTGGAAAAGAGCCTGGACAAAGAGAAAGAAAAATATGAATGGAAAGTAAGAACGGAGAATGAAGGCCTGAAGTGAAAATAGGAACCATATACAGCTCCACAATGGAAACTTAAATATGAATCATAATAGAACAGGAAAAATAGAAAATCAAAACTGAAAAAAGAAAGGTGAAAAAAAGAAAGTATAGCAGGAGTTCTTTGAAAGCAACTATGCGGTTAATAACAAAGAAATATGAAGAATGGAATGATACTCTGATCCATTTGCCACGAAACACGGATGATGAGAGAAACAAGTATTTGTTGATTGAAATGGGTAATGGTGATAGAAAAATGGATCACAAAAAGTGGTGAAAGGGCAAATAGAAAATGGGAATAAAGGAATGTTGGGAGAAGGATAATGTAATTGGAGAGTAAAACAAATCGATGATGAAAAAGAAATGACAAAAGGGAGAATAAATAATTTAATGCGTTTTAAAAAAAAATAAATTATCAGAACCATGAAATGGAAGGTACAGAACCCTGAAAAGGAAAATTCTATGAATAGAAATGAACAAATAAATGAAATGAGCTGTACAATGACCGAACATCTCTTTGAAAAATGGTGTATAGTAATGAATGAAGAAAAATGAGAGTATGATCAAAAATTCCATAAAAATGAAAATAGTAGATGAAGCAATGCAAGGGAGTTGCACACTAGCTGAGCCAGTAAAAATGAAGAATTCCAGTAGAAATAGTTAAGAAAAAATGATTTTGTTTAAGGGAGAGCTAAAAGAATAATTGAAAGTTTGTATAGAAAAAAAAAGAAATAGAAAAAAATGTGAATAAAGTTGACGACAGAAAAAAAGGAGACTAAACAGTTGGAAGTAAAAAAACGGAAACGGAAGCTAGAGGATGAAAAATAAAGTAGAAAAACAATTAAGAAACGGTGCTGGGAGTTGTAAATTGAGAACTAAAAATGAACAATGAAAACAGGTGAATAAATAAACGAATTGTTTACAAATGGAGAAAATAGTGGTAAATGAAAAAAAAGAAAGATGGATCCCAAAAAAGAGATTAGTGAAAGAGAAGAAAAAAATGGATGAAAAAAAGAAGAGAAGAAAAAATGGATTCTGCAAAATGGAAAACAAGAATAAAAATTAAAAAAAAGAGTCCGTATAAAGAGAAAGAAAAAATGATGAAAGAAATATAAGATCAGAGAATGGAGAACCAAACAATATTAGAAAATAGAAACGAATTTGAAAGTACGGGAAGCGAAAAAAATTTGAATGGCAAACGAACGATGAAAAAAAGGAGAATGTTAAACAGACAAATAATTGTTAAAGGAGAAACTAAAAAGAAAATAGAATAAAGAATAATGGAAGAGAGTTTCACAAAAGTGGAGATGTTAACGAAAAACGTAGACTTGAGAAGAGATGGTAAAAAAAGAAAAATGTTGTATGAAAGCAAGAAAGGGAAATGGATAAGAATTCAATAAAAGGTAGTTACAATTTAAGAATGCAAAATAAAAAAAATGGGAAACGAAGGTAGAAAAAAAAAAACTTAGTTTTCCATAAAATGAGCTTAATTGAAAGTGAAATGTAATTTGATCGTTAATGGACAAAGAAATTAGAAGAAAGTCAAATTACATAATAAAAGTATAGATTAAACATAATAAAAGTATAGATTAAACTAAAAGGTACAAATAAAGTAAAAAGAACATTTAAAAGCAATGTATTCTGTAAGATGATAATAATAGTAATGGTTTGAAAAAATATAAAAAGAAAAACGATGAAAAATGTAAAAGGAAAATAATGGACAAGAGTATACAAGATAAAATAGAAGAAATAGAAAATAAAAAATACGAGACAAGAAAAATATACAAAGTACAAGTTTGAAAAATTAGCAAAAACAATATTGATTAAAAATGAAAAATGTTAAATGAAGAGCCAGTAAATGAGGAAAAATCATGGATCAAAAAGAAAAGTTGAAATACAAATCAGATCATTAAATTAGAAAAAAAATGATTCCGTAAAATGGAGAACGAAAAGTGGTTTGGAAAAGAGCCTGGACAAAGAGAAATAATAATAAGAATGAAAAGTAAGAACGGAGAATGAAGGTCTGAAGTGAAAATAGAAAATGGAAACCATATAATAGATATGAATGATAAAAGAAAAGGAAGAGTAGAAAATCAAAACTGAAAAGAAGAAGAAGATTCAAAGAAGAAAAAGTTTTGAAAACGAGCATGCATCATACAAAAGAGAAACTGATGAATAAAAATTTGAGGAAATATAGACATCAAGAAAAAAAATGATTGAAAATGGGAAAAGAAAATGAAGCATCATAGAATATTGAAGAAAGAGAAACAAGGACATACAAATAATTTTTACACTTATTGATATTTCTCGGTGAGTAAAACAGCAAATGTAAAAATTATAACAACAACCGGTGATTAAATTATTTTCAAGGACATACAAAGTATTAGATGCTAGAGCATGGAAGTATATCAAAAAAAATTATAATAAAGAAAAAATTAGAATGGAACATTTGCCACGAAACACGGACGATGAGAGAATTTGCTGATTGAAATGGGTGAATGGTGATAGGAAAATGGATCACAAAAAGTGGTGAATGGACAAATAGAAAATGAAAAAAGAAATTTTGGGAGAAGGATAATGTAATTGGAGGATTGAAAAAAGATGATGAAAAATCGTGTACAGAAAAAGAAATGAACAAAACGGAAAATAGATATCTAATTCAATACGTTTTAAAAAAAATAAATTTTCAGAATCGTGAAATGGAAGGTACAGAACCCTGAAAAGGAAAATTTTATGAATAGAAATGAACAAATCAATGAAATGAGCTGTACCTTGACCGAACATCTCTGTGAAAAATTGTGTATAACAATGAATGAAAAAATGGGAGTATGATCAAAAATTCCACAAAAAAAAAAATGATGAAAGAAATATAAGATAAGAGATTGGAGAACAATATTAGAGAATAGAAACGAATTTGAAAGTACGGGAGGCATAGAAAAATAATAGAAGTGCAAACGGACGATGAAAAAAAGAGAGATTGTTAAACAGACAAATAATTGTTAAAGAAAAAACTAAAAAGAAAATAGAATAATGGAAAAGAGTTTCACAAAAGTGGAGCAAGTTAAAAAAAGGAAGAATTGAATAAAAAAAGAGTAAAACAAAATAGGATTCGTGGGATTTAAAATTAATAATAGATTTTTTGAGAGAGAGGTTAAAAAAATTAAGAAAGAAGAACAATGAAATAAATGTATAGGAAGCTAAATTCAGAACAGGAAAAGGAAGGAAAATTTAAAATAAATGATAGATAGAAAATTCAAAGATAGAGAATGAAAAATATGGTACAAATTATCCAAAAATGGAAAAACGATGCCAGGATTTGTAAATGTAAAATGATTAATGAACAATAGAAAGCCGAGGATTAAATACTTAAGTATTGATAGTCTGGAGGATTTTCAGTTGGACAATGGAGATAAACATATCTCAAAAAGACAGAAATGATAACGGAAGTTGCAAATAAACAATGAAAATAACATTGCAAAACCCACTGGTGATTTTAGGAGGTCGAAAAAGGGATAAAAAAAAGGAATTTGAAAAAAATGTGCATAAGTAATGATGTAATAAAAAAAAATGAAAATAGTTTCAGAAAACAAAACCCATTGGAGTGGCAAACAATTTCTTGAGGTAAAGGAAATGAGAACCTCTGAGATAAGCAGCTCTGTTGGAATAAAACTTAAATCTGATGAAAAAATAAAATGAAAACGGGAATGCAAATCCTGTGAGGAGCAGCTTAACATAAAAATGAAGAGGAAATGCAAACCCCTTGAACAGTTAGCCTAAATACTAAAAAAGCAAGCGCAAAAATCAGATATTTAGCAAAATTTGGAAGATTAGTAATCCGATAAGAAAATGAATGTGAATATTGGATTTTCAACCTTCAAAGATTTTAAATTTATTCATAATTTTAAATAATTGTTTACCAAGTTTTTGAACTAAATCAGGAGTATAGAGGCGGAGGCGAATGTAGGGAATAATATGAGATAAAATATCTGTGCTAGAATAGACCAAAAATGAACAACTCGAATATTGGCAACCCTTATATGTGAGAGAGCGAATTCCCGTTCATGTACTCAGGAGATTTTGGTGTTCGAGAGCATTCGTTCCAATTTTAGAGAAAGACTGTGTAGAGTTTTAGAAGAAGAGAGTTAGACGGGAACCGAAAGGAAACGACAAAGCAGTTAACAGACTAATTTCGTAAGCGACGTATCGCGTTATTTTCGTGCGAGAAAAAATTTGAAATTTTAGTGGAAGAAAATGGCGGAACCGATAGGGAATGTTAGAAGTTCGAGAAGTATGATGAAAATCGATTCAGGATAGGTCGGTCGGTCTCGACAAGCACATGATAGAAATATTTTAATTTTTGTAAATACATTAGGTAGCTATTAAGTTACGACTAAATTTCGTTTTCCTGTTGTTTTTATTCGTATCACATACGTGAACAACATAACTGCATTTGTCAATATAACCATTGCATTGATGAACAACTCATAAGTTTTTTTTTATCGTTTTAGTGCGGCTACTGCTCCCGATCAGAAAACCTGAGTGAGCTGAGTGTTTAGTTAAGAAAACGGCACTGGATGACCTATCGGGTACTCTGGACACGGTCAGTGGTCGCAGTGACGTCGGTGAGGAACTGATGCTGAGCCTTGTCTTCCCGTTCTTCATTATAGTTCACATAAAAGCTTGCATCAGACACCACCTCATGGGGAGCACCTTCCAGGCGGAACATGAAGATGGCTTTATGTTTGGATATCCCATTCCGGTTTGTTTTCGAAAGAGTAATTCCGAAGATAGCGACAATCCTTAAGAAGACAGATCAAAGTTCGAACTTGGATGTCGGCTTTTGGTCTGCTCGATTGGAGAAATAAGAATTTAAGAACCAAGAAGTTTAAGCTTTAACGCGTTCGAATCGTGGATATCACTTGCCTTGAATTATGTAATTGTTAGAAATAAAAAAATATTTTTTGGAAAAAGAGTTATTTTTTTTGAAGAAAACTTTATCAACTTTACTTTTGCAGAGAAATTTTCAAAATACATGGACATCCCCATGTCAAAATATACACTCAGAAATGAATAAAATATAAAAATCATTTATTTTTATGTATTCTGTAATTACCAGGCGAATATTTTTTTCAGTCTTTAAAAAATAGGTATCGGATTATTATTTTTTAATACTTTGGAAATATTTCTGCTTGAGAAATCATTCTGTGCATAAAATTTAGTGTGCGAAACATTTCAATCTGTCATTTTGGTTTTCTTTTTCTTTTTTTTTGTTGATGGGTCGATGGTATTTTGTTTTGATCGTCGCGAAGTGTCGATGCACGGCCGACAATCAATTAAATCCGCTGGAAACTTGGATACCTCGTGCACAATTCGATCAAACGGATCTGAAGTGAAGGAACATTAACCTGTTGAGATCGAGTGCCGCTAGTCCCAACCGGGTGCTGCATGTTAAGGTGGGTGGGAGTATTTTCAAACGCAAAATTATATTCATGTATTTATTTTACATTGGGAACGAAAAATCCGTATTAAAATAATATATTTTCACGGAACTCCAACCATAAAAATAAAGAAAAAACGTTAAGAACTATTTTCTTATTTCCAGATACATCAACAACACATTTGGATGACTTTCGAGGACATGTGGAGAACCTGATGGTTCAAATCTTATTCCAAAATAAATTAATACTAATGCGGATGTCGTGGATCTCTCTACATGGTCAGTTTTATGGTAATCATCACTAACTTGATGCTCAAATTTTCACAATTATTTCAATTTTAGGAACGCTATCACCGGATGCATGATTCGTTTTCAACGGAAAGGTTAAATACACTCAGAAATGAAAAAAATATAAAATTATTATTTTTCATGTATTTTCCCGCTTCACCGTGCCCACTCACTGAGTTATTTCTCGGCGTGTAATAACTGAAATATTTCTCGTCGAGAAATATCTCGGGTATTAAAAATTTGAGAAATATCTACGACAGTGACATCTGGTGGTGGTGGATGGAACGAAATTTAAATTGGTGGTTGCACTTCAGGATTAATTTCAATTCAATTTTTAAAATATTTGATAATTTTTCATTTTATTTTAATTTTAAAAATATCACAAAAATAAAAATAAATTTTTTCGGCATATTTGCAAACTCGGGGCACAATCGCAATTCTACCTTTTCAATCAAATCTTACATTGAATTCGGTGTTGTCATTCCTGAAATTGAAAATATTGTTTAGCTTAAACATCGAATTTATTTATGCTAGTGGTATTTACCGTAGCAAGTTCCACAATATCAAATAAATAGAAGTCCACAGTTGTTTAAAATGAAAACTGTCCTCGGTAGTCACTTCGATGCTTTTAAATCTGAAAAAGGCAAAAAATCATGTTTTTGAAGACTGTTATTTTTTAATAATTAATATGGTCGAACTTCGAAGGAAAATTATTATTTTAATGACGGCAGGTTTGGAGTTATGCTGCGCTGGATGATGTCCAACTGGATAATTTCCTTAACGTCATCTTAATGATGCAGGGCAAAGTCTCTACAACCATATTATAGGAATAATCAGCAGATTTACCTAGAATACTGACCATGTGACCTTCGCAGTGCATCGACACAATTGTTCCTATTCGGGTCACGGTCATGTTGCTGATGCGGTCCTCAATTTTCTTCATTTTCAAGCACCAAATAAATGGTTGATTGCGGATGTTTTAATATTACCAATGAAAACAAAATACCACGAAAGAAAAGAAAACCGAAATGACAGGTTGAAATGTTTCGGGTTCTAAATTTAATGCACAGAAGGATATTTCTCAAGAAGAAATATTTCCAGTGCATAAAAAATAATATCGCAATACATATTTTTTAGGGACTGAAAAAAATATTCGCCTCATAATTCCAGAATAAATAAAAAGAAATATTTTTTATATTTTATTCATTTCTGAGTGTAGTGATTATGTCGACAATTTTAAAATATCGGGAAGAAAATTTTTATACTTATTCATATTGTATATGATGTAAAAATGTTTAAAATAAACTTGACAATTCTCAAATATTGGAAAAAATGCATTAAAACCCAAGCAACCAGAATTCCCTTAAAAAGGTTCCATAGAAGCTTAATCAGCTCTCGTTTGTGTCTGAAGAGAATGCTTATCAGCCCAAAATTTAAGTTCTTAAAGCTACTTTCAAGTTGGTTTAGGTGGCTGTAGAGAACGCTATTCAGCTTCTAAGAGAATGTCAAGAAACTTCTACGCGCCGAAAAAAAATCCGAGTGACAGATTGCTCTGACAACCACATGTCAGATTGCTAGGTTGCCGGTCTATCATGGTCTATCTCATTGATTTTTATTATATTGTTTTGATTACAAAAGCTGCTTACACGCCTAGAGAATTGAACCGCTGCTCTCTAGTTTGCAATGAAACTCATCAGCCTCTCGACCAATCCATCAATAGCTAATTGCCACTGTAATGATTAGTATTTAAACTTAATGTCATTTGAGATGATTGAGTGGGTTGGTCAATAGAAGGTACCTTATTTCGTTCAAAGGACTTTCAGTACACAATATGAATCAAAACAAAAATTCGCATCATCAAAATTTTGTTGCAATTGAATTTTATTTTTAAGTTAATAGTCCCTAAACTGATACGATACGAGCAATTGGCATTATTAACTCAACAAAAACCCATCCCCACGTCGAATATAATCAGCGTGTATGGAAAATTAAACCAATACTAGACAAAAAAAATGCCAAGCGTGCAGGTTGGGGTTCAAGGCACCCAATTCGGGGAAAAGCAAACGGAGCGTGCAACAAAGGTTGTCAAAAATTGCCACGCGGAAAAAGGAGTCATCGGCAAGACAGTGTGCGCTTCGGTGGTCGCTCAAACACGCCGGCGGCGGTATTTTCTGGTGGCGCGACGATTCTCCACACAAAAGGCAGATTCCGTGCTCTGAAATCGCGTTCTAGTTCGGTCGATCAGTGACGATTATCCCCCCGAAAGATACACGGGAGTGTTCCGGATATTGTGCGCGAGGGGCGACAAGAATTTGTGGCTGTAGTTTATCCTCCGGAGGAGGGCGTCGAATGCACGTGGAATTTTCTTGCCAGCAGCACTAGTTCGGATTACGGGAAGAGAGAAGGAAAAAAGAAAAGGCAAACAGTCCGCCATCAAAGACACGCCCACCAGCGCGTCATCCGAGAGGGTAACCGAAGACGGAAGCAGCAGCGCCAGCGGTGCTAATCCCAGCAGTGCGCCAGGTGGCGTGGAGTGGCTGAAGCCAAACAGCACCAGTTGTGCTATTCAGGTGGCGTGGAGTGGCTGAAGCCAAACAGCACCAGTTGTGCTATTCAGGTGGCGGCGAAGGTGGCTGCCAACCGAGGCAACCGCAGTTCGGGGCGAAAGGCAACCGGCAAGGAAGCAGCTCGCAGGGGCGCGTCCGCGTCACTGCAGGGGCGACGCGTCGTCGAGCAGGCGTGATCCACACGGAGCAAATTCCTACAGTGGGACCGGCGAAGCCGAGGCGGAGGAGATCCCTCCAGGGACGACGAAATGAAGAGCGTCACTATGCACCGCGGTAATTCAGCTGTACATGACCCAGTCGCCGGCTCACGCTTCCTGGGTCAAGAAGTGGACCGGAGCGCTCTGCTTCACGAAGGACAACTGCCGGCGATCGTACTTCTTCCAGCTGTACTGCCTCAAGACGAACCGGATGGTGTGGGAGCAGGAGCTGTACCAGAACATCGAGGTCACCAAACCGCGACCCTTCCTGATCATGTTCGAGGGAGTGGAAGGGATAGTGGCGTTTAACTTCGCCACCGAGGATGAGGCGACGGCCTTCATGAACACCACAACGACCACCATCACAAACCGGAATCGCCGAAGAGAAGATCGCCTCCACCGGAACAGCACCCAAAGAAATCCACCCCCCGCCCGGCCACCGCCAATGACGGCCACGCAGAACAACTTCGAGGACAACAGCGTCACCCTGCGTCACAAACCCTCGTTTTCAGCGCCGGTCGTTCCGAATGCCGCGACGATCCAGCAGCAACAACAGCCCCACGTTGGGCGCCATTTATTATGGAGGCTTATTGTGGTCGACGCCACTTAAATTAGAAGATGAATTTTCTTTAAATTTTAGGTCATATTGTGGCATTTGTTTTAAATTAACTCTCCCACTTTCCCCGAAATGGCGTGCACTTACCGCTCTTCATTTCGTCGTCCCTGGAGGGATCTCCTCCGCCTCGGCTTCGCCGGTCCCACTGTAGGAATTTGCTCCGTGTGGATCACGCCTGCTCGACGACGCGTCGCCCCTGCAGTGACGCGGACGCGCCCCTGCGAGCTGCTTCCTTGCCGGTTGCCTTTCGCCCCGAACTGCGGTTGCCTCGGTTGGCAGCCACCTTCGCCGCCACCTGAATAGCACAACTGGTGCTGTTTGGCTTCAGCCACTCCACGCCACCTGAATAGCACAACTGGTGCTGTTTGGCTTCAGCCACTCCACGCCACCTGGCGCACTGCTGGGATTAGCACCGCTGGCGCTGCTGCTTCCGTCTTCGGTTACCCTCTCGGATGACGCGCTGGTGGGCGTGTCTTTGATGGCGGACTGTTTGCCTTTTCTTTTTTCCTTCTCTCTTCCCGTAATCCGAACTAGTGCTGCTGGCAAGAAAATTCCACGTGCATTCGACGCCCTCCTCCGGAGGATAAACTACAGCCACAAATTCTTGTCGCCCCTCGCGCACAATATCCGGAACACTCCCGTGTATCTTTCGGGGGGATAATCGTCACTGATCGACCGAACTAGAACGCGATTTCAGAGCACGGAATCTGCCTTTTGTGTGGAGAATCGTCGCGCCACCAGAAAATACCGCCGCCGGCGTGTTTGAGCGACCACCGAAGCGCACACTGTCTTGCCGATGACTCCTTTTTCCGCGTGGCAATTTTTGACAACCTTTGTTGCACGCTCCGTTTGCTTTTCCCCGAATTGGGTGCCTTGAACCCCAACCTGCACGCTTGGCATTTTTTTTGTCTAGTATTGGTTTAATTTTCCATACACGCTGATTATATTCGACGTGGGGATGGGTTTTTGTTGAGTTAATAATGCCAATTGCTCGTATCGTATCAGTTTAGGGACTATTAACTTAAAAATAAAATTCAATTGCAACAACAACCAGGAAGGAAGTCCAACGGTTTCTGGGAATGTGTGGGTGGTACCGTCGTTTCATCTCCGATTTCTCCCGTATTGCAGCTCCCATCACCGAGCTTACGAAGACCAAAACGAAGTTTCGTTGGACAACAGCAGCCGAGGAAGCTTTTCTCAAACTTAAGTCGGCCCTTGTAACAGCTCCAGTCTTAGCCATGCCAGACTACACGAAGCCATTTTCTATTTCTTGCGATGCCAGCGATATGGCAATTGGAGCCGTGTTGACGCAGACAATCGACGGTGACGAGCACCCAATCTGCTACTTTTCACAAAAACTTTCTTCAGCGGAAAGGAAATACACCGTAACTGAAAAGGAATGCCTGGCCGTAATACGAGCAATTGAAAAGTTCCGTGGCTACGTCGAAGGAGTACGCTTTGTGGTCTACTGTGACCATTCAGCCCTCAGTTACCTGAAGACCTTGAAGAATCCAACGGCCCTCATGAGCAGGTGGTTGTTGAGGCTCAACGCGTTCGATTTTGAGATACGATACAGGAAAGGCAGCTGTAATATCGTTCCAGACGCACTGTCCAGGATAGTTTGTTCATTGGTCTTCTCAATCACGCAGGTACACGATCCGTGGTATAGAAACCTCATCAGGCAGGTGCAGAATCAAGGCGGAAAATATCCGGACTTCCGAATAGCGAATGAAGAACTCTACAAAAATTGCCAGGTCAAAGACGAGACGGGCGTTATCAGTCATCGATGGAAGAAGGTCGTTCCAGAGGAAGAGCGAGCAGAATTGATCCGTCGTTTTCACGATTCGCCTTCAGCCGCGCACTTAGGTTTCTACAAAACATGGCACAAACTTCAACAACACTATTATTGGCCGAAGATGCAGGACATGGTCGCTCGTTACGTGAAGGCTTGCGCTACGTGCAAAGCCAGCAAAGCTCCCAACAAACAAATGATGCCTCAGATGGGGAAACTCAAGCCAGCAAGGGTACCATGGGAGTTAATATCCATCGACTTCGTCGGACCGCTCACCAGATCCAAGAAGGGCAACACAGTTCTTCTGGTCATCGTCGACTGGGTCACCAAATACGTCATTGCCCACCCGATGCGGGCAGCCGATTCAACAAAGATGGTCGAGTTTCTCGAGGAAAAGGTATTCCTGAAATTCTCCAGGCCGAGGATAGTATTGTCAGATAACGGGAAGCAGTTCGAGTCACAAGTCTTTCGAGCGCTGCTTAGCCGTCACAACATCATCCATATGAAGACAGCATTCTACGCACCGCAGGTCAACAACGCCGAGCGGGTGAACAGAGTTCTCATTACATGTATTCGTTCTTTACTGGAAGAAGATCACCGCGAATGGGACAAGAATCTGGCAGCCATTACCGCCGCTATTAACAGTGCAAAGCACGAATCCACCGGGGTCAGTCCACACTTCGCCAACTTCGGTCGGGAACTTTTGCTGCACACGGATCTCTACACTCAGCAAGACTTAAACGTGTCAGATGATCCAAAGGTCGCGCAGGAGATGAGGTTATCCACGATCAACAGGATTCACAAGTTCATCCAGCAGCGAATCAAGAAGAACCATGAGAGAACGAAGGAACGCTACGATCTACGGAAGCGCACGGTCTCGTTCCAACCGGGCGAGCTAGTATGGCGTCGTTCGTTTGTACTATCGTCGAAGGCGGACCACATAAACAAGAAGCTGGATCCGAAGTTCATCGCTGCCATCGTGAAGGAGAAACTGGGAGCGAATTTGTATGTTCTAGAGGATGTCGTCACAGGAAAGCGTGGGCGCTACCATGCGAAGGACATCAAACCTGATTAATATTCAAGCTATGTAAGCAACAACGCTGACCACAAGCTCACTCGGAGCACAAAACACGAAATGGAGAAGGCTGAAGGACCAACATCATCTTTGAAACCTCGCCCCCAACAACTCGGAATAAATTATGCAGAACTCTTCTATTCGAACAACTCGATGGAGCACAGCTGATGCAAATTCGTCGCTAGGACACCGACGAACACAACTAAGCAGGCGTGTATGAAGGAGACAACGGCCTTGCGCGGGACCAGCGTCGGCTGAATGGACTCTGAGAACTCTGCCAGGTAGTTCGTCAGAATTTGGAGAGGGCTGGCAACCTTGCGTGGGATTGCCGCCACTCATTGTCCAGAATGCAATCCTGTCATCTGAAGCAGCGTAGCAGCGCTGGGGATAGTAGTACTGGTGAGCCACCGTAGCCAGGCGCTACACACCATCGCAGAGAACCCATCCAGGTTCGGGATATTGGAATGTTCGGAAAGTCAAGTACAGCAGCTCCAAACACAACATCGCTGCAATTGAAAGGATTGTCAGGACATCAAGAAGAGGATTCAGCACCATAGAATACAGTTAAGCGAAGAAGTTGTGAGGAGTAGACATCATGACGGCCGCTACTACCATATCGACTCTCTCTCGCTAACTGTCAAAAGCCACACGCCCATAATCCAGCTATGACCGCCACCCAAGGTAGTCAACAAGAGCCT
The DNA here is from genome assembly GCF_029784155.1 of Uranotaenia lowii. Taxonomy (NCBI): domain Eukaryota; kingdom Metazoa; phylum Arthropoda; class Insecta; order Diptera; family Culicidae; genus Uranotaenia; species Uranotaenia lowii. The sequence continues at coordinate 115,967,105 of NC_073691.1, read as the reverse complement.
AACGAGGTCAAAACACGCCAGTCGTTACTACCACAAACAGGAGATCATCCACCAACCCCAAAAATCTCCGAATCAATACAAAAACCCTTCAGCTATGACCACAGCCAAAGCCTGTCAACCAAGCGCAACAGCGCAGGAAATACCGTTAGGCCGATCGGGAAAAATCGTGCATCTGGAAAACGCAGTGAGCAATATCTCTTATCTACCTCCTCGTGAGTACAGTAACAAGTCTAGCTATGTCCGCTACCCAAGGTTGCCAACAAAAGCATCGCCGATGCGAAAAACACGTTCATCGTCAGCACCACAACCATCTGCTTTGCTCGACGACTCCGGAAGAAGGGCCCGTCTGAGGGAGCTCATTCGCAGCAGCAGCAACATCCGATTTTGTCCCACAAACACGAACCCTGCTTATTCAGCACAGTATCAACAGGACGAATCAGGAAAACGCCCAGGGTAAAGCTTAGTTCTTTTAGAAATGGGACACTTTCTTTTGCTAATAGCTCGTTTACTAGTAATCGGACATTCAAAATTTTAACAGCATTTTGTTGCCTGTAAAAAGAATTATCCGACCTATTTTTTTCAAAATTTTGAATTTACGTGTCTTTGAGATATTTACGATGCAAGAGAAAAAGAAAAAAATAATTTTGCACAATTTCCCTCAAAATCTATCATTATCAAATTACTAGCTGGCAAAACCGTTGATTATTCAAAGAATTACTGTGTGTGAGAGGTTGAAAAGTATGCAAACACTGTCCGAAATGTCCACAAAGTTCAAATTAAGCATTGGAGTGAAGCACATGATCGGCAACTACGGTTAAGCATCATCAGGGAAGTCAAGTCTCATACCAGCATTTTTAATTTTCAATAAGCGAAAAACTAAGGGTAGATCGTTGAAAAGTCCAAAAATTTTTACTCCGATAAGTTGAAAGAGTTGCCTAGTATAAGTAATTCAAATCTAACCTAAAACAACTATTTATTGCCAGTTACAGAGCTCGTAAGCTGTATAGCCGGTACCGAGGCTTTGGAACAGATGATTTCTGATGAATGACAAAACTTATGAAATACCCTATTTTAAACAAATTCCAGCGTTTGAATCCTTTGCCATGTCAGCTCATGGCAAGGTCCCGAGTATATTAAAGTATGTATTTGCTGGTTATTTTGTATAAAATTTAAGAATTTACCAAAATTCTGCTCCTGTGGAAAAAAACCTACAATTTCCAAAACAAAAACTTTGGTTTTCACTGTTTTTAAAAGCCTAAAAAGAGTAATCTTGTATGTACCCTACGCAACCCACGATGTTGTTATTGATGTTATACTGATTATACTTTAAGTTCAATCTCATGATGGTTTTACTTCGTTATTGTCAGATTTTGCATGCAGAAATTCCATTAAAAATGCTATGAAAAGAGGCTCAAAAATAATCAAATTAGCTAATTTTGAAACAGCTGTATCCACTATATTGCCTTCCGTTTCTTTTAAAAGAGAATTATTAAACCGAAAGTAGCTGAAATTGAAGGGGGAGGATGTAGCCACCTAAAATACAGATTAGACGAAGTATAAGTTTGAAAAACTGACCGATATCATGACTGAAAAAAGTGTGCGCCTGCCGATGAGAGGTACCAAGAATAAAGTTGAATTTTTTCTTACAAAAAATGAAAAATATTTTTTTCAATTTTTTTTCCTGAATTATCATAAAATAACCTTCATTTCCTCCATAGAAAGTATTTTGGTCAAACTAATGGTTTTTGAGATACACGCATTCGTAACTGTCCCATTTCTAAAAGAACTAAGCTTTAGCTTGAAAGAGGTTGCAAGATTCCTGCTGACTTTCTCCTAGTCCGGAGGACCATAGCTGACCAGGCTTCCCAGAAATAAGAAAACCGAACAAGTACATCCACAAGGAACTCCCGATTAAGACCTAAGACCTCACGATTAAGACTACCCGATCAAGACTACCCGATTAAGACTACCCGATCAAGACTACCAGATGACAACTCCCGATTAAGATTTCCCGATCAAGACTATCTTCAACCAACCATGTCAACTCCCGATTAAGACTTCCCGATCAAGAACATCTTCAACCAACCATGTCAACTTCCCATTACGACTTCCCGATCTAGACGAAATTCTCAAAAGCTATCTACCAACTTTGTCAAGACCACAAGCTATGAGATCACCATCTACCACGGTCCACACCCCAAAATACGCGCAGCGGAACCACAAATTACCCTCGCCTGAAATGGTGTCGACAGTTCAACTGTCCGATTCAGACTTGACCACAAATCACCAACCTCACAAAATGATACATAATGGATCATGCACAGTTGTCAAGGGGGTTGCCAAGGAAATATCAAAAGGAACGCGATCTGGAGGCGCGGTATAACCTCTATTCCGGGCCCTTGGTAATTAAGAGGATTAAATCCCTCTTTTCCTTAGACTTCTGTTGCTTTTAGTATAAACCAGTTAAGTTCCCACCTAAATTTCGTTTGTTAAGTTCTATTTGTAAGATCTAGGTTATTATCTCTATCAATAACCATTTGATTTTGGATTTTCGTATGCTGCTGAGGTGGATGTTATTAAGTAGATTGTTTTAAGGATTCGAAGGAGTTTCTTTCTGCCAGATATACTGGTAATGATCGACACATTTGCCATAACTTGTTGGCTTAAATTTTGTTGGATTCTGCCAAGATTCGTTGGCGTAGAGATATAGTTTATTGTCTTTAGTTTTGAAGAAACTCACCACTGCAGGGTGACATCAGTACGAGGTTTTCTCGACACAGCCGTCGATTTTCATATCTCCTTCGAACTCCTAGTGGCGTGATTATGAATTTTTCATGGATCCTTGTCATGATCCATGAAAAATTCTACCAAAGCAGCAATGTTGTGTTGCAATTGAATTTTATTTTTAAGTTAATAGTCCCTAAACTGATACGATACGAGCAATTGGCATTATTAACTCAACAAAAACCCATCCCCACGTCGAATATAATCAGCGTGTATGGAAAATTAAACCAATACTAGACAAAAAAAATGCCAAGCGTGCAGGTTGGGGTTCAAGGCACCCAATTCGGGGAAAAGCAAACGGAGCGTGCAACAAAGGTTGTCAAAAATTGCCACGCGGAAAAAGGAGTCATCGGCAAGACAGTGTGCGCTTCGGTGGTCGCTCAAACACGCCGGCGGCGGTATTTTCTGGTGGCGCGACGATTCTCCACACAAAAGGCAGATTCCGTGCTCTGAAATCGCGTTCTAGTTCGGTCGATCAGTGACGATTATCCCCCCGAAAGATACACGGGAGTGTTCCGGATATTGTGCGCGAGGGGCGACAAGAATTTGTGGCTGTAGTTTATCCTCCGGAGGAGGGCGTCGAATGCACGTGGAATTTTCTTGCCAGCAGCACTAGTTCGGATTACGGGAAGAGAGAAGGAAAAAAGAAAAGGCAAACAGTCCGCCATCAAAGACACGCCCACCAGCGCGTCATCCGAGAGGGTAACCGAAGACGGAAGCAGCAGCGCCAGCGGTGCTAATCCCAGCAGTGCGCCAGGTGGCGTGGAGTGGCTGAAGCCAAACAGCACCAGTTGTGCTATTCAGGTGGCGTGGAGTGGCTGAAGCCAAACAGCACCAGTTGTGCTATTCAGGTGGCGGCGAAGGTGGCTGCCAACCGAGGCAACCGCAGTTCGGGGCGAAAGGCAACCGGCAAGGAAGCAGCTCGCAGGGGCGCGTCCGCGTCACTGCAGGGGCGACGCGTCGTCGAGCAGGCGTGATCCACACGGAGCAAATTCCTACAGTGGGACCGGCGAAGCCGAGGCGGAGGAGATCCCTCCAGGGACGACGAAATGAAGAGCGGTAAGTGCACGCCATTTCGGGGAAAGTGGGAGAGTTAATTTAAAACAAATGCCACAATATGACCTAAAATTTAAAGAAAATTCATCTTCTAATTTAAGTGGCGTCGACCACAATTAGCCTCCATAATAATTTATTCGAATATCTTATTTAACATTTATAAGAAAAATTCGAAAAAATCTTGAATTCCATTTGTAAATATCAGTACAGATATAAACAAAACAAATACCATGACAAAAATTGACAGACATTTTTGACATGTCGCTTAGAATTCCCATATAGGTTCTTTAAAACACCTTCAAGTATCTTAATGGTGCGCCTTAGAATGTTACGCGAACGTTATCGACCTTCTTGAAAAACATTTATGACATGTCGCTTAGAATTCCGATATAGGTTCTTTAAAACACCTTCAAGTATCTTAATGGTGCGCTTTAGAATGTTACGCGAACGTTATCGACCTTCTTGAAAAACATTTTTGACATGTCGCTTAGATTTCCCATATAGGTTCTTTAAAACACCTTCAAGTATCATAATGGTGCGTTTTGGAATGTTACGCGAACGTTATCGACCTTCTTGAAAGAAGTTCCATTGAAAGCGCCTAGAAGTTCTGTTATCGATAGTTTAACCTTTCAAAGGGCGATGGAAGTTCCTGAGTAACTTTTACGCGACAAGAGTCACCTGAAGTTCCCGTAAAACATTTTTTCAGCCAAATGTGAACTTCGGAGTTCCATCTTTAAGTAAAAACGCGACTTTTGGTTGCTTGGGAATTCTCTAATCATTGAAATAATCCTGAACAATAACCATCGATTTAAATTTCATTTCATTTACCACCACCAGATGTCACTGTCGTAGATATTTCTCAATGCATAAATTTTAATAACCGAGATATTTCTCGATGAGAAATATTTCAGTTATTACACGGCGAGAAATAATTCTGGGAGTGGGCACGGTGAAGCTTGAAAATACATGAAAAATAATAAATTTATATTTTTTTCATTTCTGAGTGTACAGAATTGACTAACTGGCTGAAAGCTTTCGAATGTGTAAAAGCTTTTTGCTCACGCTCTGTGTAAAGCGCCCAAACATAAAACTAAGTGGAGACACTTTTCTCGAATCTGTATGGATTTTTATACAGAACACAGTAACTTTGTTTACCGTGTATACTTCGCGAGATTCCAGGAGTGATGTCAATTGAGTTTGTTATTTATCAATGCGAAAAGACATACCTTTGTTAAACAGCTTTAATAACTTTTTTGCCTAATCAGATACGAAGTTACGGTATTCTACAAAGTTGGTAAGCGGAAAATTTCCTTTCGGAATTTTATAAATTGGCGCAAAAACTGTCAGTTGGCTCGGTTCCACAGAAGAATAAAAAATGATGTTGATTTTTCAGTACAAAATATTCAATTTTCCCATACAAACCTAAAAGTTAAAATTTACTCATGTAAACGTTACTTAAAAATTCTGCGAAAAATCATGGATGAGTTTTGGACCAAGACGAAGCTTTTTAGACCCCAGGGTTTAAGAAATTCAAAAATGACCCCAAATCGACTCAGTCTACTGTTATAATGCAAAATTGCACTTGATGTGCTAATATAGTGTAATTTAGCACTTGAATGCTGGTATAAAGCTATAAAAATGCAAAGCTTTAAGTATTTTACCCGACTTTTCATGATCCGAATGCTAAATGTAGTAAAATTGTATGGGAGGGAGGACAGAAAATTGAAAAAATGTGTAAACAATAAGTCTGTATAAAGCCGTCCACACTTACCCCAGGTGGGGTTTGGAGACAAAACTATAGTTTTTTATAGGTTTTTTATAAATAATTTTTTTTTTCTTCATTTTTAACCGCCGTTTCTCTGTTATTTCGAATGTAAAGATTGTACCAATGTTAAGTTTTTCGTCAAGAGCCAGCTAGTTTACGAGAAATTTGCAATTGAAAAAGATGAACATCAACTCGACTTCGTAATTGAAAATAGAAAATTCACAAAAAGTCGCTGTAAACATTTGTTATTTTCGGAATTGTATCTTTTTCACAGTAATTGGATAGATTACAATTAAATTGAACATTCTCCATTAAAATTTTGAAAAAAATAGTGCACAGTATTGTTTTGATAGCCGTCGTCCACACTTACCCTGGTTTACCTTAGTTTCAAAAAAAAAATGCTAACATTTTTATAGTAAGGTGGATGAATCAAGAGAAGTTTCCTTGCTCATTTTCAAGAGAGTTCTTTTTTTTTTCTTTGGCCTGATCTGGGCCTTGACATGTGCGTGTTTTGTTTGCACCTTTAATTGCTTTGACTACCACGTTTGGTGGCACCTTTATCAGACAATTGAAAGCCGAAGTAGCTCATTGAAGGTCGTGAAGTTAATGAAAACTGTTAATACCATCATCATAATGATGAAAAAAAGATATTTAAAAATACTGTGGTGAAATGGGGTAAGATAAAAATCTTTGGTTCTCGTTGTTAAATAGAATGTGAAATATGTGATTTAAACCGTCGAGTTATATGTCACTGTTAAAGTTTTGAATCAGAAGCCACATGACCAAAATAGATTAGAATCCTGGTTAAAAATGTTAATTAAATACATAGAAAACTGAAGTTTTTTATTTTCAGTAAATGGGTATATACAATGCGAGTTGATTTATTCATATTTTATCCTACTATGAATCATAAATAGTGTCGAAAATAACATGTTGAGGATCTGACAAGAGATAATTTTTTGCCTGGTCGTTTAACTTGAGACATATCTCAAAAACTGTTCAAATAAACCGTACCCTACAAAATTAAACACGATACTTTAAGTGACCCACAAATTCTATTTGTAAATTTTCGGTTTTTCAATTGTCGAGATATGGCACGTTAAATTTTGGAATTCCACCATTTGGATTTTAAGGCGGTCGTTAGTGGGATAATTTAAAAAAAAAACCTTTATAATTTTTTATGTATACTGGAAAGATTCAATTGAATTTAGCTTCCGGGGGTTTTTTTTCTTTAAATGTTAAAGAGCTTACCTTGTTCAAAACCAACTATACAAAGGGTTGCGTGCACATAACTTGAGTTGCAAAGGCGTCCTAACATTACATCTTTGTTTTTGTACAATCTTATACAGGCATGTCAAATTCGTTTAAGTGTGCGGACCGCATTAAAAATTTTCTATGACGTAGAGGGTCGCAGCCAAAATCAGTTAGAAAACATAACATATTCGTTTCGCAGAGATTAGATACAATAAAATGGAATATAGTTATAAGTAAACTTGGAATGACATTTTGCGTTAAATTTTTATGTAAGCTTTTAATGTTTATCATTCTTATATTATAATGCATTATATCTATTGTTCTGATATCAGGTTGAAGTTTATTTGTCACTGACACTTTCATTATTGATGATAAATTTTTATCAGATAATCTCGAACGATGAGGAGTTTTTGTAGCTTTCATTATGGTAAAAACTGCTCACATAGATAGCTACTTGCAAATATAGCAAAAATTCTGGCAACAAATTTCCGTAACTCAACGTAGCGTTCAGGCAAATGTTAAATTTTGGTACAGTCACTTCAATGCATTTTGCTTTTAATAAAGAATTGCACTGCAAGTTTTTTACATCATCACAGGCAGTTATGATATTTTTTTTCTTTTCCTTGAAGCTTTAAGCTCAAATCTTGCAGTGGGTGCAGTGAGATCAACGTTAAATGCGCCAAATCTTGAACCCAGTCGTCTGTTTGAAAATGTTCAACAGGTTCGCCTTTCATTTCCAAAAAAAAAAAAAAAAATCTTCTCGTAGCAAAAAAAATCTTTTTAATATTTTGTTGCAGGAAAGCCAGCGTACTTCTGAGTAGATAGGGAATTTTGTGAAAATTTAAGACGGGGCTACGCGGGCCGCATGCGGCCTGCAAACCCTCTGTTTGATATGCCTGATCTAATACGTTAAACAGATGTAAAAAATATACAATAAATGTATGTATCAAACTTGGTTGTCCATTTCTCCCCGAGCGTTTTGAAAAATGCAACTCAGTGAACTTTTCGTTCTGAAACACTTGCCTTGCTCTGTTAAGACGCCGGGCGTACACCCGATCAAAGAGCAGAGAAGGCTTCGCCAGGGCGAGAGCAAGAGAAAAAAAATCATCTTGTTAAGTGTAGGGGAGCAACGCTAAAGCAACTTAGCAGGCTTGGTTCTTTCCCAACAAGCAAAGGAAGAAGAAGAAACAATATCGTTTCGTGTTGTTTGTTTGCCTACTGTGGTAGGAAGAGAAGGAAAAAATTGCACTTCAGTTGTGTGTTTTGGGATTTCTCCTTCTCACACAGTAGTGTTGCTATTGGGGCACCGGTTTTGCTCGGTACTTGGCTTCAGCTGTACTCGGAAACGATTGTACACGCTAACTTTTGGCTACCCCTTAAAGGCGTAAAAATGACCCGTTATTGAGAACCTCCACGATCTGTCAAATAACGGGTCATTTTGTCGGGTCAATATTACCCCTTATTTAGAAAAGCTCGAGTCCGCTTCAAAGGGGTAGTTTCAGATGTTGTTATATTCATAACATAACATAACATATTCATTGTCATTTGTCCGGTAAATTAGCAGCGATGAGAAAAATTGTAAGTAATTGATTGAATAAATATTCGTATTCTTTCCTTTTTGGAATTACAATTCATCTTATTATTTCAGAGCTGCGCAGTTCCAGATGAGCGCGACGAAAATAAGCCGTTGATTGAAGGTCGATTCCCATAGAAGGGGAAAATTTAAATTTTCAAATAATATGAAATTATTTTCGTCATTCAAATAAACCAAATAAAACTTATGATATCTTTTGTTGTGAATTCTTCCCCAGCATTCATTTCCGATAAGCAGCTCCTAAAATTTCCACCACAAGAAGCCTTTCAAATAAGGGGTAATCATCTGCTATAAGCATTTTGAATAAGGGGTAATTTTCATCCGCTGAAGCGTTATCAGGCTGAGTACCCCTGAAACTTTGCTTTTTCCCCAGGAACGGGTTCAGCCCAGAAGGGGCTGCCCAGCAACACCCAGTCCCTGGTCTAGAGCCACGGGGACTAATGGGTTTGGGCGCTCAAGGCCTCTTTTGTTCCTGGGTCTCAGGGCGTATGTTAGGCTGGGGGAGTTTTCGGATGGGTGGATTCCTAAAAGATAAATACCTTGGTTTCAAATGAGATGTATTCGGCGAATTCTGTTGACACTGGCGAAGAAAGCCCACGGGGGTCGGGCTGGTAGCGGGGAAATCGCCCACTCGGTCGAACGTAGGAATCGCCACGGGACGGGCGACGCCTGGATGGAACGGGAGGAGCGGCGCGGTACCACTCACCACACTAACGGTTGATCGGTTCGGTCTCTCTCCCAGGGTTGCCAACTGTTTTTCAAAAAAGTCTGGAAGATTTTGAAAAAATGTCTGGAAATGTCTGAAAAAGTCTGGATAGCTTACTTTTGGGAAGGTAGTGACCTTTTTTTTTTTGGTCGCCAGATCCCTATGTTGTAGATAGCCACTAATCGTTTGTTTCTGACACTATCAGTTACGTGTTCTGTTTGACTCTCAATTTAACATAGAACTTTGAAAAATTTGCCATTTTTCATAGCTTTCAACCACTGCATTCATCTAATATATAAAGATGAGTTGGACTATATATGTTTGTTTGTTTGTATGCACCTTATACAAATCCACACCGCTGAACCGATCAGCCAGAAATTTGGTACAAAGATGTAGTTGGATCAGGGTAAGGTTTTAGTAATAGTTATGAGCCCCTCCCACCTGAGAAAAAGTACCCTCCCATACAACGTTCTATTTTATTCTCACGAACCAAAAGTCATGGCATGGCATTTTGTCAACCGACTTTTTTCCCCTTGGCGGGTTGTTTTCAGCATCACCATGGGCCGGGCATTAGAAACGACCGTCCTGAGTTCACGTGTACTGAACAGCAAATCAAAGCCTGCTAATGATTAAAATTTGGATAGCGAAGTTTTTGGCGGGCTTTTTTTCGTCTACTGTTCGTACCACAGGGCAAGCACGTGATTCTTGGATGAAATAATAAGTCTACTTTTGGGATAAGAAAAACTTATCGCATGTTAGGAATAAATTGATTTGAACAGTGGTTTTCAAAGTAGTCCCAACTGCAGTTGGGGGCGTTGAGAGTCAACAAGAATATGCAGTAGTTGAAGTATAAATACAATGCATGATTCATCTTCATTATGAATTCACTTCTTCAGTTGAATTACTATTTTGAATGAAAACTTATTTTCCAGCTTTTAGGAACCAACAATTTCCATATTTTTAAAATTCCTCATTGGGTAAGAAGCTATTTTAAGGGTTGTGAGTTGAAGGCTGCAATCTCAATGCTTTGATTGCCGTGTAGGAATTTATTCAAAAGGCAGGGTAGACAATCAAATCAATTCTGGAAAAAGTTGAAACCAAATCCATTGCATAAAACTTATAAGTAATTAAATCTGAAGTTGTTATTTCATACAATTTAATTTTTTTGGCCAAGTTTGAGTCATTTTTGGTCAACAATGTGTTCAACTCTGCCATCCAATTATGAGAAAACTAGAGCCTTTAGTAGTGCAAATTCAAACAAATGATTTCTAAGGATTTTAGCATTGATCACTCTTCATGATAATCAATGGAATAGTTGTGTCTAAAAATAGATAAATTGAAATGTAGCTCAAATAAATTTTTCATAATATTATAAAATGGGTGATTACGGTTCCAAGGTGATGTGTTTTTTGATAACTTTAAAAACTATTTATGAAACTTTTAACATCTAAAACAACTTATCATTCTCATCATAAGTACAAATTAAATTTGAATATACTACTCTACGATAGATCATTCATTTTGATAAGTGAGATAATCTTCAAAAGAGGTCGTGTACATATGTTTACAAGCCTATGATATTGGATTTTCATTAGATAACACATGGACAAGATGAAAAATACATTGTTATCATTTGAAGATTATATAAAAAGACTAGATTTATTCAAGCTTCCCAAAAAAATAAAAGGTTGATGAGGTTGCCAGAACTTTTCCGGACGTCCGGACCGAAAAAATCTGGGCAATTTTCTGACACAATCCGCGTAGTTGATTTCAATATGTTTAACACAAAATCCGGGCAATATCCGAGCAAATTTGGTACAAACCACGGAATTATTCAGTAGAAATCAAGAAGAGAACACTTTAAATATTTTTTCATCAAATCTCATCAGCGGATGTATTTTAGACTTTGAAAACAAGTCAGGATAAAACTTGCCATAAAATATTCCTTTTTGAACGTTAAAATGGAAAATTGTAAAAATTCAATTCAATTTTATTTTATGCTTTACAAATCAAATGAATTAATCCGGGTGAAATCCGGGCTTTTTCTTACGAAATCCGGTCAACCGGGCCGGACCGGATTTCCCTCAAATTTTGTGTCAAATATTCGGACAAATCCGGATAAATCTGAGCAATCTGGAATCCTTAGTTTAAAATTTTGTTCTTGATTCGATGAATAGGCATTCAAGGGACATTATTTTAGCAAACCTAACAAGTTTTTCAATAATGTTAAAACGATAAACTTTGTTAAAAATCCAATTAAATCTTCTAAAAGGCTAACAAAACTTACAAAGCTTACATGGCAAAACATGGTCAAATTTGTTGAAATGATGAATAAAAAGCTTTCAAAATTTCGAAACTCAAATCAATTTTTATTCATCTTTTGTGTGAGCCCGAGCAAGGCCGGGTAAATCAGCTAGTAATTCATAAATTTTAACCCTTTTTTGACATATTATACCACGACCATTTTGTATTTTCATAGTTTTTTAGAACAATTGATGTCCTAAGCCAAAAGTCTGGAATTGTCTGGAACAAATGTTAAAAGTCTGGAAGTCTGGAATCCCGAAAAAATGTCTGGCAAAAGTCCAAAAAGTCTGGAAGATCCAGACAAAATCTGGAAGGTTGACATCCCTGCTCTCTCCTATGGCTGGCAGTCCGACCACGCGCTTTGGACTAGGCGCGTACCTCGGTCTTCGGCTGGATCGTTCGTCGGGATGAGATGGAGGCGATAATGCGATACCACGCATTACCGGCTAGATGATGCGGTTCTGTCTCTCTTCTTCGGCTCGGATGGGCAAACCAACCACGCGCTAATGGCTATGCGCGTACAGTCTTCGATGAGGTTCGGTTTAGCTGATCGATCACGCGCACACAAGGCTGATCGCAAATAATGGCAAGTCCAACCAACTGAACTGCTGATTGGTTTTGGGGGTATTGCGCGAATTGGCTGGCACACCTCGGACTATGGTTTCGTTTCACCACACACTATTCGGTACCTCGCGCACGGCTTATCGTTGATCTTGTTTTCGGACCGTGGAAACTCGAACTATGAGAGCGATCGCAAGGCACGTCTGAACTCAATCGCTGCCGGGAACCAAGAGCCTTGGTGATGATTCTTGACCCACCAAGAAACCTCCTCGTCTCGATGCTGCGCTGCTGACTTGCGTTCTTCCCAAAAGCGCGCTGTCATCGGTCTTGCGTTTTGAGCTTACGCAACGCTTTGGGCCATGTGCGTTTCAAGTTTTCGCCTACTTTTCGATGACCACCACGTGTTCAAATTTGAATTCGCCGTTTACTTTTTAACCTATCTATTTACAATATCTTACCCTAACTCCAACCCATCAATTAATATAATAATAAAAAACAAAAACAATGTTACCGAGTTGGTAACAGTCCCCCTCTGGTCAAATAAAAAAAAACTATTAGGATTATATGGTCGCAATTCGACCAGACCGAACTGAACGTCAATTTGAAAAAAATTGAGTTATCTATTGCAACGGATGCGAAACATGATAAACTACCTATCCAATGAAAATCAGAACATTTTTACTGTTTTTAATGATTTTATTAGAAAAATTCAATGTTGCAGACAGTGGAAATGGCAAAAATGCGTTGCGCCAAAGTGAACTGAGAGCCAGCTTTGAGGTGAAGATGAAAAGCATGTTTTGGTCATGAAACTGATTTTGTGCGAAATAAGCTTATGTGTGTTGATTTTTTTCTTTTCAAAACAGTTCTCCGGTTTGTCAGGAACTAATATCTAATAAATTAAATGGTAAGAAACGTTCCCGTAGCTAAAAACTTCATGTGGCGGATTGTTAACATTTATTAAAATTTCGTTTAGCCAGACTGAACCGAATCCCTTGAATTTTGTTTTCCAATTTACTTAAGGGAATGTTGGGATTTTTGACATTTAACGATAAAAGATGCTTTATTTTATTGCTTACTGTCGTTCAAAACGCAACCGGTAAGTTAAAATCACAGATATTCCGCTTTTCAAAAGTGCGAAATTTGTATGGCTCGGTTCACTCTGGCTCAACGACAAAAAACATTTTTCAAGCATCAGCCATACTCGTTGGGTGCTGCTCGTAAAGCGCCTATTGGTAGGCTCCTACGTTTAGAACAAATTGCCCAGTCAAATGATAGTGCATGACAATTTTTTAAACATTTTTGTTCGACCAGAGTGAACTGGGTTCAAACCTAATGCTATTAAAGTTCAGTTTTCTGCTTGATGTATAATCAGAAATCGACCAGTATAACCTCGATGGCTTTATAAGAGTCTAAATGTGATGGTAAAACGATTAAATAAGATATCTGATGAAATGGTATCAATTGGTAGGGCTGTGAACTTCGAACTCGATTTTCTCGAAATCATGTTTATGGCGTTCAGTTCGGTCTGGTCGAATCGCGACCATATAATTCAAATGGTTTTTTTTCTCTAAAATTTAAAAGGAATTTTAACGTTAAATTATTTATCATTTAAGCAAAACAAAAACATCATTGGCTCATTTCGGTGAATTCGATAATCATCAACATTATCATCATTTTTTTTTATTTACAATTAATCGAACATGCCTCCATTACTCTTCGAAGGAACTTTTAAACAATTTTTTTTTAATTTTTTTTTTTTTAATCGATGTCCAAAATCCTCAACCAAACAACACCCTTCAATCGACACGAGAATAGAACGAGATCAACTATTAATGGTCCTGTAAAAAAACAAATCAACAACTTCCATAAACATTTGATCAGTCTTGTGTACGTGCACTGAATTCAGCAAACCGCGGATAAGGTTGTCGAAGAACAAATAAGGATCAATAATCTCATGAGCCGATACCGATATAAACCGAATAGTTATCATCAACCGAACAGATGAATGTATCGAGGTTAATTCCGTTTAGAGGTGAATGGGGTGCCTTGGGTGAGCCTACAATAGATGTAGTTAGTTGTCAATGTCGTGAATGAGTTTGCGGACAGAAATCTTTATCGTTTCGCGAGTGTTGATGCCATATGAGTGATCAAAAGAATCGAATGGAGTCGAGAGTTTTTAATTCTATCCGATGTGGACCATTGGCCTAATTTATCACGAACCGATAATTCGTTTATCGCCTACTACTCGATTTGATATATCAATCAGAGATAGTTCTGATGATTACTTTGATTGGTTTCTTCTTAACCGGTCTAAGAAGATCTTCTACCATAACATCGATTTTCTTGATACGCGCGCGTTAACAAATTTTCGTGGACGTCTCCACATCAATTTTTATGAAGGCATAAGATACGTATCTGAGTTTATTCACGACGATTACGAAATTATTTCGAGTTAATAGATTGAATGTTCCGAGTTATCCGATTTTTTCAAAAGATGCAACCGCACCACGAACCGCCAGAGTGATCAGTTCCCACGATCGAAGAGTAGTCACATCCAAAAATTTGACTTTATTTTCAGATAACCTGTCTGTCTTCTAGGCAGCTTTCAGTAAGCATGCCGGCCAAACTCCGATGTTTTGACCGTCTGCGTTTGCTAACTCATACGAAGATGAGCCATACCTTTTAAGCACCGTACAAGGTAAATATTGAGGACCTAATTTCGAGTTATAAAACTCAGCGGAGTTAGACAACTTTGTGTTCTTTTTATAAACTGTATTGTAGGAAATAAGATGTGGGTTGTGTAACGGAGGATATAATTAGGGAAAAATAAATATGTTTGAGAATATATAGAAGATATAGAAAAGGCTATTGCATAGCCCCGCGGAGATATCTATAACGATTGCTTCTCGTTTTACGTGAAAGAGATAAAGAGAGCGAGCTGAGTAATTGAGTACTGAGGTATTTGATGAAGGAGAACAGGGAGAGTGTGTAGAGTTTCGGTTGCAATGGGTAGCGTGAGGAGGAAAAAGCAGGATAGGTTGAACAGAGTGACAAAAGTTTTGAGAGTTTAGTTTATAGACGTATTTCAGCGAGAAAGGAGGGCTGCGATAATTTAGGACCAAAAAACTGAAAAGAAAGGACAGGATAAGATGGCCGCCAGGTGCGTCGGTCTCGACACGTATCACCGACGGAAAACGGTTTCGCGTGTTTACGTGAACGTAAATTGTAGTTCCGAGTCGAGGTTTCTGCGCTGCTGACTTGCGTTCTTCCCAAAAGCGCGCTGTCATCGGTCTTGCGTTTTGAGCTTACGCAACGCTTTGGGCCATGTGCGTTTCAAGTTTTCGCCTACTTTTCGATGACCACCACGTGTTCAAATTTGAATTCGCCGTTTACTTTTTAACCTATCTATTTACAATATCTTACCCTAACTCCAACCCATCAATTAATATAATAATAAAAAACAAAAACAATGTTACCGAGTTGGTAACACCCCTTAAAGGGTAGAGAAGCTTTATCCGGAAAAAGGAGTTCTCCCAGTCTTATTGAATAACGGGTCAAAAGTATTCGTTAAGGGGTAGCCAAAAGTTAGCGTGTAGAGCATTTTGGAAGGAAGTGTGGTGCTCTACACGAAAATAATAAAAACATAAAATTTACCGAGATAACAAAGTTAACGATCGTGAAAGCCAAAAAGGTAACTTCTACCTCTTCGAGGTGAAACTCAGCTCACAGCGAGGTAAAATTTACCTGGGTCGAAGTTGGAGAAAAGGTATAATTCACCGAGAAAAAAGGTGAATCCAAAAAAGGTAAATCTTACCTCGTAGTGAGGTGAATAAAAAAGTATAATTCACCTAGAAAAAAAAACTAAATCCAAATAAGGTAAAACTTACCTTGTAGTGAGGTGAAGTTGACCTGGATTGAGCTAAACAAAACGGTACAATTCATCTCGAAAACTATTTGCCGAATCCGTTCATTGAGGTTAGCTGTTTTGTCGTTCAGAAGGGAAGTTTTGCTTAGTGCCCAATATGAGAAAATCGGAACAGAATGGTAAGTATTTTCTTAGATATCATTTAGTTGTGCTGATTCTCGTCATAATACTTTGCTTTTGTTTCAGATCGGCCCAGCTTCAGGTGTATATTCCACGTCATCCTCCAGATATCATTCCGGAGAAGCCGCGCCTGACCGGATTAGTCGAACGGAGAAGGGCATGAAAGTGTAAACGCAGTGCAAGAGGATTCAGTGGCCATTATGGCGCGGAAGAACGCCAAGCCGAATTGCCACGAGCCTGGCAAAAAAAGGACTTACCTCAATAATTTTTTCAAACGCGGTGATACATTTCAAAAATAAATATTAGGAAAATATCCCTATTCATTTCAAATAAATATAAATTTTTGAATGAATTTTATTTTTATTTTTATTGAAAAAACCAATCAAACCAAATAGCGTTTACCTTTTATATCAGTGAATGGGAAAACGGTATAATTTACTATTTTGCTAGGTGATTGCGAATTTACCTTTTTGCTAGGTGAATTGAAAAAAAGGTTAAAATTTACCTTTTTGATAGATGAATGAAAAAAAGGTAAAATTAACCTCGAAAGAGGGGTGGAAAAAAATCACCTCGCAAAAAGGTAAATTTTACCTTTTTTTAGTTCTTCGTGTACAAATCGTAGAAGATAACGGTGCGATATACACAGCGCACTGTCGGATTTGAGAAGTGCGGACCAACCATGTATCGAAGAAAACAACGTTAAACATTAGGGATTTTAAAAGCTTCTAACATAATTTCAAGCACATTGTCAACTGAAAAATAATAAAGACAGCGGCTACTAAATATATTGAGAGTAACATTCAAATTTCGTATAAGTGGAATTAGCTCATGCAGTCGAACCCCTGAAAGTGAAATTTCCTATTACTTGCACCGTCGCACACAGGAGTACGTAGCGTTTATTTTGACTCTTCAAACGTTTCTTAGATCATTTAATATGTTTTTACCGTTTTCGAATTGTTTCATAATTTTCTTTTAGAAATTTTCTAACATTTATATGACATGATTTTAGATTTTTTTTATATATTTCTAAAAGTTAAATAATAATTAAAAACATTCGAAAAAGAACATAAATTACACTGGGTTTTAATTTAAAATAAACGAAGCCCTACACACTACAAAACAAAATGTAACATTACATCACATATGATGTAAATGAAAAGAAGCATCATAAATGACGAAATTTTCCGTGTTTGTTGAATATTACACACCTGTAAATTTTGCAACGAATAATATTAAAATGATGTAAATTTTAAAACCACAGAATTTTGAGTTGATGTAATTTTACATAAAGAACTGAATTTTCAAGGCAAAATTAAATTATATTGTTTTCGGTTCGGTAGTGGTTGTAGACCGATTTGTTCTTACTATGGATGTATTTATTGAATCAAATAAAATATTTTCATTTATTCACTTTTTTTCGTAAAAATGATGGAATTGGCTGGAAAATACTTTCCCGTTCCCTGTTTTCAATTTCATCCTTCTCTTCTTTTTCGATTCATGTTCCGCTGGCCCATTCATCTAACTTGCCTTTCTCGTTCGAAACGGATGAATCCTTAAACGAAAGTTCATGTTAAAAAAAAACACAAAAAAATATTTTTTATCTCGATTAATAAATAACCTGGTTATTTTACCTAGTCTTATTATTTCCATCCAGATCGTATAGGTTTTTGTCGAATTTATACCGGTGTGGTTCTGAAATGTAAAAATCTATGATAAGTGTTGGACAAGAAAAGTATGTTAAATCAAATTTTCGTTTTCAAAGTTTTACAGCTCTAAATAATATAATTCGTTATTTGTAAACTTATGTTTTTACTGAACTAATTTTTGATAGATGGATAAATGAAGATTCTGATTTCCAATTTCAAAGAAAAACCCTGCTTTACCTCAATGGAACGTTAACTTTTAACTAGAAGGAACCGAAATTTTCCTCGTTAGACGACATTTCCCACAGAACGATATAAAAATATTAGCCGTAGGGGAGAGTGGGGATACTTGATCCCCTTTTCTTATTTTCACCATATTTTTTTTGGGAAAATTTATCAACTCGCCGTCTTTGACATTTTCTGACAGCTTGTAACTTCAAGTTTCTATGCTCCAAAAATTAGAACGATACTTGAACCCGTTGATGAACTAGAAGCATTTTCGTGGGAGTAAAAAAATGCGATTTTTCTGAAGTTAGGGGAGACTTGATCCCCTATTGATGGAGACTTGATCTTTTATTCAGGAAGCCCTAATCCTTGTATAAAAATCAAACAAAACCCCAAGATAGAATGTTAATTGACTATTTTGGTCATGTTTGTTCTCATTTCACAATTTTTAGCAGACATAAGAAGAAAATTCTATAACTTTGTCTCAACGCATATAACATTGCATACTTAAAGGCGCTATTTTTTATAAACAAAAGAAGATTAATTATTTTTGCTCTTTTCTTCAGACAATTGTTTGATAAATATTAGTTTTTGGATAAATATTAGTAATTTCGTAATCAGCAATCATAACGATCAACTCAGAAGAAGAATATGCCGTTTGGAAGGGGGATCAATTGTATCCAACTCTAGGGGATCAATTGTACCCATAATCAACATTTTAGAAAACTTTTTCTGAAAATAGTTGAGAGTTTTCCATTGCTTTGAAAATATGGCATTATGAAGTTCATTTTACGCTCGAACGATTGATACATTGGAACAAATATTTTTTTTAAATTTTCCCGTGTAAGGAACTTTTTAAAGTGATGAGAAAAGATCTTCAAGTTACATTTTGTGAAATTTTTCAAACAAAGTTCAATTACTCAAACAATTATTTTGTTAAAAAATTTTAAACTACAAGCATTGTTATTTTGCTCATTTTGGCACATTTTTCTAGAACATTTGATCTTTGTAAGACATTCCAGTTTCGAGATATAGCTAAGGAATCAAGTATCCCCAGGGATCAAGTATCCTCATTCTCCCCTACCGTTACATTTTGTACTGTAATCTTCCGGAATCCTAATTAAGTTCAATAACCATGTTTGATCGATAGCTGGTACCTTCGGTAATGTCGATTAACTTGTATCTGGCCAAGTCATGTCCAGTATTGGATCCCATTGCGTCGTTTGGGATATAATTTTTAGGATTCCTTTTCATTGTATCAAAAAAATTAAATAACTACTCGACGGTACTGTAATTGTAGTTGATAGTGACTTCGGTTAAAATTTCTATGCTTTTTTGTGTAATATTCTGTGTATATGCTGTGTATATTTACACCAGAAAACCACATTCCGTGTCGAATAATATTCATCAATATAGGTTTCCGTGTTATTGGGATTTTTTTTTGCGGGTGTGTATTTTTACATGAAATTAACGCATTCAGTGTAATGCAATATTAATCTACTTTAAATTCCATGCTTTTACAACTTTCCGTGTCGTGTAATTTTAAGAAATAAGAAAATTCAGTGCTGTTACAGATTCAGGGTTTTGTGTGTGTTTGGAAAAAGTTGTAAAATTACATCACATATGATGTAAATAAAAAGAAGCATCATAAATGACGGAATTTTACATTACGAAATCGCGTTCTATGTCATGTTATATTAGGGGTTTATATTTTCAATGCTTTTAAGGTTTCAGATTTTTTTTTGCTGTGTAGGGGACTTTTTGTGGAAAAAATATCAATATTTTCTAACTTCAAATTTGAAAATTTCAAAATTTGCACATGATTTTTGAAGTTATCAATTTTGAAATGATATCAAACATTTTGTCGGGACTTGCTGGGAACATAAACAAAAACGCTAATTTGTATAAAAAATCAACGTATAAAACAAAAAATAAATTAAAGGATTTTTTTAGCCCTGTCTCTATAATCATCGATTTTTATCTATTATACATACTTAAAATTATTAAACATCCCTCCATTGAAGTTCTCCTTTTTAAATTTTCATTTTTAGTTACTTAAAAAGTTTTATTATTAGTCACGCTGATTCAACGATTTGTAGAAAAATTCTATCTCATAAAAATATTAAAGTTTTGACAGCTACTACAGCTTATAAACAAATCAGATGTCAAATCGAGCGGTGCATGGTGCTAAATTTATTCGAAAATCAAATAAACATTGACATAAAGGTAACCAATGAAATTTAAATTTTGAGTTTTGGTCAGGTTTTTGGGTAAATTACTCCTGTGTGCGTCGCTCCATTTCGAAATACCGTAAACTGGGGGAACATTGATCACTTTTTCAATTGATTTTAGAATATTTTGGAAGGGGTTGCTTTTATGTAACATTTAAAAAAAAATTAAAATACTTATTGAGGTAAGGAGTACAAAGCATGATTTTTTTTTGTTTCGATTATAGTTGTTTTACCATCTTTATGGCATTCGCGACTTTATCAACGTTGCAGTTGGCGGATCGTTATTGAAAAACTTATCCGGTACAACTGTGTTCGATGTTTACTCTTGGGCTCGAACTCGCGAACATCGGCTCAGGAGACAACAGACTTGCCAACTGAGCTATATCACAAGCCCTACAAAGCATGATCATTGATAGCAGAATGTTCGAACGACATTAGTTGCCATAACTAAATGTTTGTTACAAAACCAGATTTCATTTTTCGGGGTAACTTTGATCACTACCCGAGTAACACCGATAGTTCTATAAGACTCCTCAATCCCCTTATAAACCGAAAACTTTATCTAGTATAGGGTTGCCATCCGTCCCGCAAAAGCGGGACATGTCCCGCTTTTTTGTTGAGTGTCCCGCTGTCCCGCTTTTTCCTCAAAATGTCCCGCTTTTTTTCTCGGTAAAAATTTTCAAAGTTAACTGACTAACAATGGAAAAAATCAAGCTTTTAGTCTCATTTTGAATTCTGTGATGAACATAAAATCATTCGAATACATCTTTCCCAAATAACACTGAATGATTTATAAGAATCTTCAGGCCACTTATGAAACTTAAACTTGGTCTTGTAGCCTGTTATAAAACCTGAAATGTTGCTTGGGTTTTCTCAAAATAAACAGCATTTTTCATAGTTTATTTAAGGCAATACTGAAGAACTCTAATGCTCTAGCATTACAGTAAGATTTTGATTCAGTTAAGTGTTCTTGGAGCAAGTTCAACCAATGTATGAAGAAAATATTGTTTAAGTTGCCTCCAAAAAATTATTGATTATAGAATTAAACAGATTAATTTTTGAGCCGGAACCTTAGTTAAATTGCGTTATATTATACACCACCTTTTTCGACTCAATTGTCCAAAGTATATTAAGATGAAAGGTGATGGAAGTTTTCTTGAGTTTTCAAATTTTTAAACAAATTACCTAACAAACTAATTTTTAAACAAATTGCACAAAGATTTTTTTCACGGTATGAAATCCGCCTTTTTCATGTACGACTTGAAATATTTTCTCTCAAATAACGTGTAAGTTCGCGAAAACCGTGGAAAATAACAGTGCATATGGCAAAAACCGTGTAATTAGAAGTCATGTAGAAAAACTGGGTAAAATCAATCTGCGTTTAAAAAAAACCTTAGTTTATTATCTATGAACAACTTGGCTGATGATAAAATTATAAGTTTGGCTACAAAATTAAGCGTTTTTCAAGATTTTCTTAAATGTCCCGCTTTTTTCGGCTGTGTCCCGCTTTTTCTTCGTGAAATGTCCCGCTTTTTTTCTGAAAGTATCTGGTAAGCCTAATCTAGTAGCCTGTTATAAAACTTTAAATGTTACTTGGGTATGGCTTCAACGAATCTCAACATATTCAAAATTATTGTTTTTATGCCAATTAGCACAGAAGGCTTAATATCAATAAAAGTATTTTTTTCCAAATGAATTTTTCAACCTTTTCTTTCAAAAACAAAAATACTCAAAAGGTGCAAAATGTTGCTGCATACATTTAGGGGCAAACATTATAAACATTTCTCAATATTTTTTGGCCTCTTAAACAAATGAAATTTTACCTTCATGCAATTTCCTAGGTCCTCCCACTGTTCCCATGTTCTTTTTTTATTCAAACTTAACCATTTGATAGGGTTTTCAGCCATTTGTTCTATACAGGCATTCTCATAGAAAATGTCCGTTTTTTTAATATCCAAAAATTATCATAGAATGATCATAAAAATAACTCTAAAACTATACCAAACTAATATATACAAATGTTAAAAGGTAAATTCTCATATAAAACAAAACATTTGCTTCTATACGCTATCATTTTATCAGAAGAGGTGTTTGTTCGTGAGCTTGAGCTTGAGCTTGAGCTTAGATAAACCGTACATTTCAGTAGTTGCTACTCCGTGATTGACAAGAACCATCAAAATTGTACATAGCTCCAAATAAATGGGGCTTGGGATTAGCTTACCATTTTCTGTGTACACGTTTCGAAGGTTCCTTATGTTATATGGTCAATAACGGCGCCGGCCACGTCCTTACGGTTCATCGGGGAAAGGAAAGGATTGTTAGTTCGACTTCCGTTGCTACTAGAGACCGAATACACCTCTAAATCTCCACGGTCGTCACAGGAAGGGTGGTTTGTTAGTGGGGAAGGTAAATATGTAAGATCTGGATTCCCTTTGGGAAGGGATGTGATCAAAGCAAAGTTAAATATTTAATGATCGTCGTGTTTTTATTTAGAGCAAATACGTCCTAACGTGGCATTGTCATACACGTACAATGCACTTGGCACCGGTGCAACTCACCGAATTTTATCACGCGTTTAAAACGAGAAGAGCAAGAACGAGAGAAAGGGAGAGGGAGAGAGAGAAAAAACCGAATTTAACCTCATTAGAAATATTTAATATTGGAATTATCATACACGTACAAAACACTCTTATCGCGCGCTGTAAACCAAGAGAAAACACGTCCAAACGCGGCATTGCAATACACGTACGAAATAAACGCGGGAAAATTATCCATCACCGAACACTGTACAAGCCTTCGATTTCACGGCGGGTAGCCAAAAAACTCACTACTAACAACAAACGAACTTTATTTCTTTCGAATTTTTGGCAAGCTAATTAAAACTTTATCTGTCAGGTTCACATACATTGAGCAAATTTGAATTGAAATGAAAAATATACTTATCTTAGTATCCTGTTGAAAGGCATTTTTTCTGTAGGCAACGGTATCGGGTGAAAATTCGCCACTCGACGTCATCAAAAAAAACCATACATCGAATTTTATAAACTGGCAGCACAAAAATATAGAGCTATAGTTGCGCCATCTCCATTTGAAATGAATAATGAGCTTTCGAAAACTCACAACAGCGCTATCTCGTGATGAAAATTACTTGAGAAAAAAGGCATAACAGCGCCATCTTCTTTCAAAAAATGACTTGCAATTTTTCTAAAGGCTTTTCGAGTTGCTGCCATTTTCTCGACTCACAAAGGAAACAAAAAATACAAATATTTAAACATAAATTGCACTTCATAGTTAACACTTTTCACTAAAACTTCGCAACTCTTCTAAGCACAACCATCTCAAAATTCGCTTTAACAAATAAAACTCAACAAAAAACAATTATTTCACCAAAAAATCAACATTTTTTCTTCTACTTGTAATAAGTAACACCATCAACACCACACCCAGGGTTGCCATCCTTTTCCGCATGTCGAACAGTAAAAGAGGATTTATTAAAATTTAATATTTATTATTTCCAATATCCAATTGGCTAATACCTCTATTTTAAGGAAAACGCATACTAAGTTTCAGAAAATATTTTATAGATTGCTTTTTAAATCTTCGTATGTTACAAGATGTTATCGTTTGATGGCATTATAAAGATGGAAAAGAAACGTCGAATTCAAAAGATTAACAGTGGGATAAATGACCTAACTTGATAGAGAATATGAATAATTCATTAATTATTAAAAAAAACTCAGAGTAAATAGTTATTGAAAAATCAAGTTCTAGCCGGTGGACACATGACTTTTTGGATAGTGTCTCAGTTCTTCGAGCCGATGTTCGTAAGATCGAATCTCGGTAGTGGCATAGTATGTACTGCTTTGGTGATAGTCATGTTACCACTAATGAAAAGCATTACAATTTTCAAAATGTAAAAGAATCTGACACGAGGAATGTCTCCGAGTGAAAAATCTAGAACGATTTTTTTTGACTTTTTTAACATGACAATGTCTCATACAAGCTTCGTAGGGAAAATATATTTTGTTATCGATTTTATATGCCTGTTTTCGAATCTCCTCGCTTACGGTCATTCTAAAATCGATCACAATACAATCTTTAATCTTTATTAATTTGAATTACCAAGGAAGCTGTCAATGGTATATCATACTACTCGATACTCACCTGATAATCTTGGTAATTAATTTTCTGGATTTTTTGCTTTTCAGGGGAACGGCGACGACGGAATCAATTAAGGAAATTTCATGCGAAGCATTAAGTTCACAAACGAACGCTGTAAGAATCAGAAGCGATCTCCGAAGCTTACGGTTAATCCGTTTCCGCTACGATTTTTTTCGCAGGATCTTGGAACCGACACTGTATTTTCAATTTCCTTAAGAGAAGAAACGCAGTGCACCCGAATTTTATCCTTGTGCCATTCCGTTTTGGCAAAGGTTTTCGATTTCTTGAACGCACGGATTCACTGTCCACCACACTATTATCACGCGGAAATGATCCTATTTCAAACGCTGCTCACTTTGGAGTTTACTTTTCTTCAATATTTGCACGGTGCCTGCCGCTAATTTTCATAAAATTGGAAAATAACTTGATTCAGTTCCGTTCTCTCATTCATCCAATCGTCTCATCTTTTGTTCAATATCCAGAAGAGGTGTTTGTTCGTGAGTCTTCGAAAAAACAGATATTTTAAAACTTTAAAACTACATTTTAAGTAATAAAAAAATCTCCAACTATAAATCAAATTTAGCCAATTTGAAATTCAAATCATAGGCTTTCAAACAGTTTACAGATATTTTAACTTCCGACTTAGTTATTGATGATTATCTGCAAAATTTTAATGTTGATCAAGTTTACCTCGGTGATCAAAGTTCCCCCAGCCTACGGTAACTGTTTTCAACCCTGATGCTGAATTTTTTTTTAAGTTCTGGTTCAAAAGTTAAGGTTTGAATTGGTTTTGAGTATGAGCAAAACCAGGAAAAATTTCTTGTTTTTGTCCCGCTCTGGCTTTCCAGCAAAATTTTCAACAATTCGAATTGCTGAACAGAACAGAACAGAATGTACCTTTGTTTTTTTTCTTTATTCCAAGAGGTAATTTAAAGCAAGTGAACAAATGTGAAAACAACGCTGATTTTCTAGAAAGTACGGCTGATAAAGGATTCGTGCTTAGACGTTTTTCTTCATTTTCAGATTTAAAAGAGATATTACCTAATAATGATTGAAACGCTTCTCCTGGAGCCAAATAATTGTTTGGGGCATCAAGAATTAACCCTCATCCGCATTAGGGTGTCATTTTGACACCATTGCAAGTTTGAAGGCTTGTCTTTTTTCAGAAGCTTCAAAATACAAAAATTTTTTCGGGGACCCTAAATGAATTCAAAAGTTCTTCAATATTGCATCTTTACTTTTTTATGGACGAACCCTGGAAGCCTGGACAAAAAAACTCCCTTTTCCGACTTTTGGTGTCATTTTGACACCACAAAAGTAAAATCTATTTAAGTCGTCTGAATTACAGTACGTCCTCGGTAGTCGAGTGGTTAGCGTGGTAAGACGGTAATCGCTGATCCACTGATGGCATGGGTTCGATTCCCATCTCGGTACTGGGTGTTTAAATAATGTTAATCTTAAGTTGTCCACGTCATAAAAAAAAAAAAGAAAAAAAAAAAAAGAAAAAGCAGTTAGCGTTCTACTTTTGAGCCGTTCAGACGTGTTTTGCGAGTGAACAGTTTGAAAGTTTTACACGGGCTATATTCAATACGTTTCTACGATAAACCAGTTTCGGATCAAGTGTCGCGACGTAGTTTTCGTTCGCGCATTTAGATGCCGGAATGGGACGACGCGAAAACACATTTCGCATCGATTATTCCCACATTCCAAAAGCACCGACTTATGAAGGAATTCATAATTTCATCGGAAAGCAACTCGGGCTAACGCGGGAAAATGTGCTTCAACTGCAACCGAACCGCCGTCTCGGTTGTATGTATGTGAAAGTCACTGACCTCGAGCTCGCCCAAAAAATCGTGGATGAACACGATAACAAACACGAGTTTGAGGTGGACGGCAAGACTTACAAACTGCGAATCTTCATGGAGGATGGGGCAGTGGAGGTGAGGCTTTTCGATCTATCCGAGTTCGTGACGAACGAAACTATCGCCGAATTCCTGAGAACCTACGGAGAGGTTCTATCAGTTCGCGACGTTCTTTGGGACGACAAATTTTTCCTGGGAGGTGTGAAGACGGGAGTACGCTCCGCACGGGTTATTGTGACGGAGAATATTCCATCTGTAGTAGTTATCGATGGCCAATCTACAGCTTTAAGCTATAAAGGCCAACGACAAACATGCTTACACTGCAACGAATTTGTACACGTCGGCATCCCGTGTGTACAAAACAAAAAGCTATTGGTGCAAAAACTCGCTGTTGAGCACAGCAAACTGTCATATGCGAATGTTACGAAGATGTCAGCACAGCCTAAACCAACACAACAGAAAACAACACAACCAACAAAATCAAACACACCAACTCTACCACCAACTGCTACGTCGACTATGTCCAGCACTAGTGACGCTCAGCAAACTACCACCACAAAAACTTCGGGCCCAACATTGCCTGAAAACAACACTGTCGAAAGACTGACAAAAAACAGAACAGGAGAAATGCCCCCTCCGACATCCTCTACTCCGCTGAAGGAGAAGAGCCACACCCAGGTTGCAAAAAGCGGTACAACTGATGGTAGTGAGACTGATAGCTCTCAATCATCAAAAAGTACACGTAGTCTCCGACCAAAACCTCCCAGCAAAAAGCCTAGAACGGTAGGCAACGAGATGATTTCGGATGATGACTCTTTTCAGAGCCCAACAAGAGCGGTGTAACAATCAGCTCCGCTCTTAAAATTTTGTTGTGAGCGGAGCAAGAGTGGTCGATAGGAGCAGAGTGACAACAGGAGCGTTTTTCGTCACTCACAAAACACTCAAAATTGAAATGAGTACTCTATAAGTGCGTCTCCTAAAGAGTGCTCCTTAGGTGTACACAATGTGCGTTCAAGTAATTAATTGATGGTGCTGTTCGTTTTGCTTCGTATCTAGCTGTTTTTTTTCGACGATGAATAAAAAAGATAATAGCATCAAGCCAGAATGTATGAAAACAATATAATCTAATACATTTTGGTTAAATAAAAGTCTCTATAAAAAAAAACAAACCAAACGAGTCACGCTTAAACCGATCCGAATGCTCTTTACCGGATGAAATTAAACTGCTCCCCCGCGAAGGTAAAGGCAGCATAAGTATCTGCAGTATAGTGATGCTGATTGAACATTGAAAGTTAATTTTACAGCCCGCTAGCTAGTGTCGTGGGTGTTATTAACAAGATCGTTGTTTTGGATTTAGATTGTTTTGAATTCGTGAAATAAAATAAATGTTTGTCCGAAACAAGTTGATATCCATGTTGATATTAGAGTATTGTCATGGATTTCTATAAGACTAAATTACGGGCTACAATTTTAACCCATATATGCGTTTTAAAAAAAACGCTTTATTGTTTTGGTAAATTAAGTAATTTTTAAACAAAATTTTAAATAACAATATACTTGAACTCAAAGAGGAAGTATTTAATGACTTAAATTCATGCAAAGCTTGATATTTGGTCTACTAACACTCGAATGAACGAACAATTAGTGGTGAAAGGAAATGTAAAGTGACTAATGACTGGGGGACTGTAGTTCAAGATTTTTTTTTGCCAAAAATCGACTTTCTGGAACTTTGTCGGTTTTCAGAAAAAACGGCTAAGTCCCAAAAAGTCGATTCTTGACCGAGATTCTTTTCCGGGATAACACCAAATTTCATGCATTTCAAAATCATATGGTATCAAAATGAAAGTTTCGGTTCACTCGATTTCCTTTGTCCTCTTTATACGTGATTTTTGAAATTTTGAGGTCAATTTTTACCTAAATTTTTTTTCAGCATTTCGACAGGATTTTGACGTTTTATGCATTTGCAGTCTTTTTGCATCAAATTAAAATTTCGGTTTTTCTGATTTCCTTTGGTCCCCCCTTTGGTGATTTTTGAGGGTGCTTCGAGGCACTCCTAAATCAAGTCCGAATGGGTTGAAATTTTGCAGAGGTCAGTTTTTTGGGCCAATCTACAAAATTTTTATGTTCGGTTTTCGAAATTTGACATGAACCATTTGGCTGCCACCCTAGCGTACAAAGATATGCTTGATTTGTGAAGCGATTAATATTATAGATTTCATCTTGACTAGGAAATATTTTTTAATAAAAAGGACGCTTATTTTCACGACGCATTTTCGGTTTATTTTCACTCCAGCCAAATAGTGTAACGTGATTAAAAAGCTTACTTTTGTGTGCAGCATACTTCTAAATCTTACATTGCGTGAAGTGTTAAATTATTCAAACCTGTTTGATATGGAGACAATTTATTTCAAAATCTACTTTTGAACGCATTATAAGATGCATTATAAAATTTTCCAGAGTACACTTCAAGAGCTTCTACGTAGTTATTCAGTGAAATATTTCCTTTAGAGAATTTATAAATTGAAAAAATGATGAGATGGCTCGGTTTAAGAGTAAGAAGATAAATCTTTTTTTCTTTTTTTCGAACAAAATGTAAAATCGTTTCATACAAACAAGAAAATTAAACTTTACTCATGTAATCGTTACTTTAAAAATGTGCAAGAAATTGTTGAGATCAAAGGGTTTTGGTAATTCGAAAATGACTTCAAATAGAGTCAGTCTTATGTAGATGCATGCTATTTTTTTTTTAAACTTTCTCAAAAATTATAGTTTTATAAATTTTATCCTGAATTTACCATAAATTAAACAAGATGGATAGAAAACACAATGTTTAAAACAAAATTGCAAAAAAATGCAAAACTTCATTAATGATTATAAAGTAAAAACTACAGAAATGGCGAATAAAAAAAATGCAAACTTAGGGCATTTCGTAACCTTTGTACGTCTTTTTCATTTTTAAAATGTTGCTCATTTTGTTATTCGGAAAATAGTTATTCTTATCTTTTTGGCCAATTTCCCATTTTGCTTGAAACTCGTGTTATTTGTCGTTCAAACTAAAGTTGCATTTTATTTATATATTTTAAATATTTTGGGAAAACCCTTTTAGAAAAAGAACCTTAGTGGAAACATAAGTTATTATGAATGATGCGAGTTGTGAAAGTCTTAAACATGAATCCCCCAGAGATCGAAAAAAATGGCAGTGCCAGTCATTTTATGCAATTTCTAAGTCATGTGGCAGCAAACAGTCATCAAAATGTACGTACAAGTTATTTTTTAAATTCGATAATGATATTTTCACCATTCATCTATTGTCATAATAATGTGCATATATGCAATTGAGTGGATGTAAACGATTACTTTACATTACATGAATTTCATTAAACTATTGGAATTTGAACCTCGGCACCAAGCGCTTGCGCGCTTTGCTTTCAAAGCGCTGCCTGAGGAATTCAGTTAATGAACGTCTTTTTTTGCTATGCACATGATGGGAAGGACGGTTTCCTAAAAAACACACTTCATTTCCCTAAGAGCACGCTCTAAGAGCTACACTGACGGAGCACACATTACTCATGTAAGTGTGTGTTGAAAATTTATTTTTCGGGAAGCGAGAGCAGAGTGAGTGCGGTTAAGCGCTCACAAGAGCGTGGGTTCCACTCCTCTTTGTGAAGCTTAGCTCTTGCACTTATGAGTGGCACCTCAGGAGTCGTCCGAAGCCTGATGACTGCTAATCACGATGACTCAAAACAGCTGTAATATTGCAACCATCAACATCAACAACATCACCAACCCAACCAAAATCAACGCACTTCGTGCTTTCATACGAACGATGGACTTGGATATTGTTTTCCTACAAGAAGTACAAAATGATCAACTGTCTCTGCCCGGCTTCAACATCATCTGCAATGTCGACGAGTCTCAGAGAGGAACGGCAATAGCTCTCAAACAAGGTATCAAATTTTCCCATGTAGAAAAAAGTCTCGATGGGCGACTTGTCGCTCTACGTGTGCAAAATACAACTTTGTGCAATATATATGCCCCATCCGGTACCATACACCGTACCCAAAGAGAACGCTTTTTTAATAGTACTGTCGCATACTATTTCCGTCACAGAACCGAGCACACAATATTTGGAGGAGACTTCAACTGTGTGATTCGGCAATGTGATACAACTGGCCAAAATACAAGCCCCGCTCTACAAACATCCAGCAGTTACATCTACACGACATATGGATACAAATTCGCCCCCGAGACGGAGGGCACACATACATTGCCCACAACTCATCATCCAGACTTGATCGATTCTACATCAGTGGCAGCCTACGACCACACCTGCGATCAGCTGATGTTCACGTTTGCTGCTTCTCTGATCACAAAGCCCTTACCACCCGAATCTGCCTCCCCATTCCTACAACACCCATTAGCAATGGCTATTGGTCTCTACGTCCACACCTTCTCACAAACGAACATCTGGAGGAGCTACAAATCAGCTGGCAATTCTGGACGCGGCAAAGAAGACACTACACGTCATGGATGCAGTGGTGGTTGTCGTGCGCCAAACCGAAAATCAAATCTTTTTTTCGGTGGAAATCACGACTAGCTTTCGACGAATTTAACCAAACACATCAGCGGCTTTACTCGTTATTGCAACAGGCATATGATGCTTATTATCAAAACCCGGCGATGATACAACACATCAATAGACTCAAGGGTGAAATGCTCGCACACCAGCGAAATTTCACAAACTTTTTTGTACGAACCAACGAAACTTACATTGCGGGTGAATCACTCTCTGTCTTCCAGCTAGGGGAGAGAGTGAGGAAACGAACCACCATCGAAGTCATACGAGACGAACGGAATGTGATGATCGACGATTCTAGATCCATCCAACAACACATGGTCCAATATTTTTCTTCACTATACGCCCGTGCCCCTGTCGCAGAAAATGATTCCTTCCGTTGCTCCCGAAAAGTGCCCCAAAACGACCCGATAAATGATGCATGCATGAGTGATATTACCTCCCTAGAAATATACAACGCCATAAAAACAAGTGCAGCTAAGAAGTCCCCCGGACCCGATGGGTTGCCCCAAGAGTTTTTCTTGCGAGCTTTCGATGTGATTCACAGAGAACTAAATTTGGTTCTTAACGAAGCCTTAACATCCGATTTCCCGTCAGAGTTTGTCGAAGGTGTGATTGTGCTGGTCAAAAAGCGAGATGGTGGCGACACGGCACACTCATATCGACCAATCAGCTTGTTAAATGTTGACTACAAACTGTTGTCACGTATATTGAAAATGAGACTTGAAAACGTGATCCGAACCCACGGTATACTTAGCGAAAACCAAAAATGCTCAAACTCAAACCGAAACATTTTTCAAGCCACACTTGCCATTAAAGATCGGATAGCTCAGCTGATCGCCACTAGGAGAAAAGCAAAGCTGATATCCTTCGACCTTGACCATGCGTTTGATCGCGTGGCCCACAGCTTTCTGTTCCGCACACTCTTGGACCTAGGAATAAATCAAGAGCTGGTAGCTCTTCTCACCAGGATAGCCGAAAATGCAACGTCCCGACTCATGGTGAATGGACACCTATCTACATCGTTCCCAATCCAACGGTCGGTGCGCCAAGGGGACCCACTGTCCATGCATCTTTTTGTGCTTTATCTTCATCCACTTCTCCAACATTTGGAAAGACTAAACGACACCAATTTGATTGTGGCTTACGCAGACGACATAAGTGCAATTGTCACAAGCGCAGACCAAATCAATAACATGAAAAATGTATTTGAAAGTTTTGCGCTAGTGTCAGGAGCTCGACTGAACGAGATGAAAACAATGTCTATGAATGTGGGTTTAATTGATAGAGAACCCATTCACGTGCCGTGGCTGAGATGCGAGAATAGTCTGAAAATCTTGGGTGTGCACTTTTTTAATTCGATACGCGAAATGACGAAAACAAATTGGGACAAAATAGTGTCCAGCGTAAGTAGGCAAATTTTTCTACACTCGTTGCGAGATATAACGATAATTCAAAAATGTATTTTACTAAACACTTACATTTGCTCCAAAATGTGGTACATCTCGTCTATACTTGCTCCGTATAGCGTACATGTGGGCAAAATAACTGCCTTGATGGGCACTTTCATTTGGCGTGGACATTGCGCCCGAGTGCCGATCCAGCAGCTAGCTCTAAACAAAAATCAAGGAGGACTAAACCTTCATATTCCAGCAGTAAAAACGAAATCTCTCCTGATAAACCGCCACATTCGCGAAATCAACAGCATGCCCTACTTCAAAAGCTACATACAACAGGCTGGCCTTCCAAGCATAAACCACCCAACAAGTCTACCATGTTTAAAGGTGATTCTTGAAAACTTCCCAGGACTACCTGGTAACCTGAGACAAAATTGTAGCGCCAAAGAAATCGCAAATTACTTTGTTGCTCAAACCGAACACCCGAAAGTACAACGAGATCGACCTAACGAAAATTGGACACGCATTTGGAGGAATATTTCTTCGCCTGATTTGACTTCGAGCCAGCGTAGCCTTCTGTACATTTGGACCAACAACAAAATCTCGCACAGGCAAATCCTACACACAATGCAACGGACCGACGACCTGGGTTGCCAGGTGCCCAGATTTGTCTGTAAAACCAAGACTTTTGGCCCTTCGTCCAGATATTGGTCAGACACAGATTTTGCCCAGATTTTTGCTGAGAGTGCCCAGATTTTACAGATTTTCAAATTGAGTGATGAAACCAATATTTATACATCGGATTTGATCCGTAAGTGCCAGATTAGACTGAAATCTCGCTTGTATTCATTGGTATTTCACCAAGCATTCATTACAAATTCTTTTTTTAAATAAGATCAACATGGTACGTGGTAGGAAACAGTGTTCTCAGCTCGAAAATAACCTGAATACCACAACTCGGCAACCAACACCCCCCCCCCCCCTCGCTCACACGCACCGTCAAATGTCTTGTTAAGTTCCAAATTTGTGATCTTCCCTGTGCACAGACAAACACAGACTTTTTTTTCAAAATTGCCCAGATTTTTTATCCTCAACACCTGGCATCCCTGCCGACGACGAGGCATGCGTGCACTGTGGCAGTCTAGTGGAAACAGTGGAACACAAATTTTTTTCCTGCCAGCGTGTGCAGGCTGGTTTCAACTTACTACAAAGAAGACTTGGAATCATCACTGGAGGACGACTACTCAGCAGCGGAGATCTGATGCGACCATCGCTTGATGGAATCAATAAGTGCAATAAGAAGAAAATCTTTAGCCTACTTTTGAATTATATAACTTTTATCAATGATTGTGATAATAATGTAGACTTGCAAGAATTGAATTTTTACCTAGATGTTGGATATGACTGAATAATGCACACGTATGTTACTGTTACTTAAACTTCTATGGCAAATAAACTAATTTAAAACCAAAAAAAAAAAAATTATAATGAACTTCATATAAAACTTATATCAAAAGAAACCTTGTAATGTCAGTGAAATATGTTTAGAACATTATATACAGCTAAAGTTACAAGTTTTCTCGTTATTCAGCATGAAAGAAAAAAAATCTGAAAAAACATTCCTCACGAAAACTGCTGTAGTTCATATGTTACACGTCCAAAAAAATATTTGCCTTATGTATATGAAAGTTGAAGTTAATGCCTACATCATGTTGATAAGAAATATTTTTTTAAATTTTTTTTAATGAAATGGTCACAAAAAGTTCAAAAAAGTGGTCTAAAAAACCTACTTTTCATTCGATTGCTAGTAAATACTGTTTGAGCGATGGTAGAGTTTTGAAAAAAATATGACTACAAAATGTTTTAAAATTCCAACATTTTGCTGTCTTTAGATTTTTGATGCAACAAAAATTGAATTTACTGTAATTTTTCAAAGTTCACTACTTTGCGCGATTTTTTTACAAATTGAAATTTCATCTGTTTTTGTGGTCCACCGTCAGGTTGTACCCGGATTATCAGTGCTTTTACTTTGTTTGGACCAACCAAGAGTATATTCATTGGAAAGCACATTTAATCTCCATTCTAGTGAGGTGCTACAATTCATGCTGTGAGATTTCACAAAAATATGAAAATTATAAACATAAAATCATTCCTGAATTTCTAGAACTACAAGCACCTCGTCCAGCAAAACGTGTTTGTTTGCTCTCCGAGTAGGTACGGTGGGTGGTTATTCGGGCAGAGAGCGAAGCCGACAGACGAAATAATGATGCGTGTCGTACGCAGAGATGCCAATATGCCTGATTTTTCAGGCGTTGCCTGATTTTTCGAGACTCTGCCTGACAACCTGATAAGCCGTTGAATTTCCCTGATTTGTGAAAATATGCCTGATTTTGCCTGATTTTTGCGAATGTCGTGAAAAATGGGTAGTAAGGAACTTAAGTAGGTACCATA
Organism: Uranotaenia lowii; assembly: GCF_029784155.1. NCBI lineage: Eukaryota > Metazoa > Arthropoda > Insecta > Diptera > Culicidae > Uranotaenia > Uranotaenia lowii. The sequence goes on along the minus strand of NC_073691.1, from coordinate 115,932,490 downwards.
GCTGAAGTAAAAAAGCGAAAATGTGGCTGAATCAAAGCAATCGAAAGATTCCCGTTAGTTTTTATTTAAAAAGAGAATTAAAGGGAATCTTTCGATTTCTTGGATGCAGTAGAATTATTCAACTAAGTAGGCTCACAACACCATATTAGAGTGAAAATGTGGAGCGGCGACCAAAAAAAAAAAAAAAGGTCATCACTTAGAGCAAAATTTCCGTGCATTTTACGTTGCCTGATTTTGCCTGATTTTTATTTCGCCAGTTCCCTGATTTTTGAAAGTAAATGTTGGCAACCCTGGTCGTACGTTTCTTGGTTGGAAATTTTCTATTGATAGTAGTTCACGTTTGCTTGTCACGACACGCATCATTATTTCGTCTGTCGGCTTCGCTCTCTGCCCGAATAACCACCCACCGTACCTACTCGGAGAGCAAACAAACACGATTTGCTGGACGCGGTGCTTGTAGTTCTAGAAATTCAGGAATGATTTTACGTTTATAATTTTCATATTTTTGTGAAATCTCACAGCGTGAATTGTAGCACCTCACTAGAATGGAGATTAAATGTGCTTTCCAATGAATATACTCTTGGTTGGTCCAAACAAAGTAAAAGCACTGATAATCCGGGTACAACCTGACGGTGGACCACAAAAACAGATGAAATTTCAATTTGTAAAAAAATCGCGCAAAGTAGTGAACTTTGAAAAATTACAGTAAATTAAATTTTTGTTGCATCAAAAATCTAAAGACAGCAAAATGTTGGAATTTTAAAACATTTTGTAGTCATATTTTTTTCAGAACTCTACTATCGCTCAAACAATATTTACTAGCAATCGAATGAAAAGTAGGTTTTTTAGACCACTTTTTTGAACTTTTTGTGACCATTTCATTCAAAAAAAAATTAAAAAAATATTTCTTGTCTTCATGATGTAGGCATTAACTTCAGCTTTCATATGCATAAGGCAAATATTTTTTTGGACGTGTAACATATGAACTACAGCAGTTTTCATGAGGCATGTTTTTTCGGATTTTTTTTCTTTCATGCTGAATAACGAGAAAACTAGTAACTTTAGCTATATATAATGTTCTAAACATATTTCACTGACATTACAAGGTTTCTTTTGATGTAAGTTTTGTTTAAATCGGTCTAACACGCCAAAAGATATAACGATTTGAGCTTGTGGTGTCAAATTGACACCACAAGTGCTGATTAGGGTAATGAAATCTAATGCGGATGAGGGTTAATACAATTGAAAAGCGAACTTGATAAAGAACTTTAATTTAATGTTGGTTTACTTGTGAAGGGTTCAAAATGTACTCTATTGAACGTACAGTTGAAGTATTTTTTTAATAATATTTTCAGGGACATGCACACAGAAATTTCGAGGCCGGAATTTAGCCAAATTTTGCTCAAATTTGACCAGCTAGAAACTTAGCAATCAATTTAGCAATACTTTTTTACTAAAATTTGAGCAAACGAGAAAAAAGTTAGCCGCCGCAATTTTTACTAAAATTTCTAGTAAAACCTCCGGTTCAGATCCGGATCTGAAATGAAAAAAAAAACATTTTTTGTAATGGATTAATGTTTGATTTATCATTAGAATACACAAATAATTTCATTTTGATTTTAGTTTACAAACTTTTCTGAAACTTAATTTGTAACACTTTTATATAATAAGTTACAATCCTGGGAACACACCTTCCGGTGAGTGAAATGCCAAGCGACCGATCCTAATTCACTAACGCACCGGGGTTGTTCCGGTAGAAGCGGGTTCAAAATTCCAATTCTCACTTTTGATTTCCGGACCGTTGCAAAAAAAAAAAAACCCGTCGTGTTTGCCGGTGGTTGCAACCTGGAAGGAAAAAAAAACAATTTTTTCGATAAAAAAATCGAAAATCTGTACACTTTTAAATCGGACCTTACCTGTAAACATCCGGTGTGTATTTAGCTACCATTTCGTCGTGGAGTTGACCACCACAAGCACCACCAGCAACGAACATCCAGGACCGCACTTAATCGCGTTAACTTTTTTATTTTTCTCCCAACCGGGGCGGCTGCTGTTTGGGAACAAAGCGGCTGAAAAAACTTCGTTTTACTAAAATCATGTAAAATAATCTTTTTTATTGCTAAAATCAAGTAAATTTAGCCTTTTGCTAACTCGAAAGTAAAAAAATATTTTTGCTAATGGAAAGTAACAGCGAAATTTTGCTAAGTGGAGACCCGAAAATTTTGTGTGTGGAATGAAATTTTTGGGATACCTACACTAATTTGATCTGGCTTCAACTATATATTTCTGGAATTTCTTAATTTGTGTCATTTGAAATAAGTTCATGTTTTTCCGGAACAAAATAAATTTAATGGTCTAAATTTGTCAAAACGTTTATATCTTTCTCTCTTAAACTTTGCAAGAAATACTTAAGTTCGAACGAACAAAAAGATGACATGTGATCGCTCAGAAAAGCTCCAAATACAACCGAGACAAATTTGCAAGTCTTCCTCTTGGAGGGCGAACCACGCTCGGCCTACTAATGTATGGTGATAGCTACAACTCTATCTGTAGGGGAGAGTGGGGATACTTGATCCCCTTTTCTTATTATCACCATATCTTTCGAGAAAAATTTAGCAACTTGTACTCTTTCACATTTTCTGACAGCGTATAACTTCAAGTTTCTATGCTCCAAAAATTAGAACGATACTTGAACCCGTAGATGAACTAGAAGCATCAGCAATGATCACGATCCATTTAGAAGAAGAATATACCGTTTTGAACTCTAGGGATCAATTGTACCCATAATCAACATTTTAGAAAACTTTCTCTAGGAAAAGTTGAGTTTTCCATTGCTTTGAACATATGATATTTTGAAGTTCATATTACACTCGAACGATTGATATATTGGAATAAATATTTTTTTCATAATTTTCCTATGTAAGGAACATTTAAAAGTGATGAAAAAAGATCTTCAGCCACATTTTGTGAAATTTTTCAAACAAAGTTCAATAACTCAAAAAATTGTTTTGTTTAAATTTTTTGAGGTTTGAGCATTGCTGTTTTGCTCCATTTGGCACATTTTTCTAGAACATTTGATCTTTGTAAGACATTCCTGTTTCGAGATATAGCTAAGGAATCAAGTATCCCCAGGGATCAAGTATCCTCATTCTCCCTTATCTACCACTGCAAGTTAGTAGGCCCGTGTGGTACAAAGAGATGAAATGTGATGAAAAGTTTTTCAATTTAAATTACCCTTCCGCTCATTTTCAACACCATTCATCTTATTCTAATCTTCTATCCGTCTATAATCTTTCAATTCTTAAATATTCTTTCTCAAAGAATATAACATTTCATCGATATAACCGATAAAATGATTTCATAAAAATATACTAACGGTTATTAACTCTTCATTTAAAAAATTACTTTTGTTGATTTTTCCAAATTGTCTTATTTGGAGCATAACTCAAAAATGTTTTACTGAGATTTTTTTAAATTTCATTTTCGGATTCAGTGCCCAATTTTACATTAAAAATTTGGATCGGTAAATGAAGTTCACGATTTTTTTTTTTAATTTTGCTATTAGGTATATAAGCATACGATTAGCATTTTAGTGGAATCATGTACAATTGAGCTGGAACTTTGAGCAGGTAATTTTTGGACCAATAATAAAATGACCTCCACATGGTCGATTTTTTTAAAAATCTAATGCGTCTCGTAGAATGATTACTAAGCTTAATAGAAGGCACTACCTTCTAAAAAGCTTTCATTTCCCTTACTTCTTCTCTCCCTCCCTCCTACCAATATTGAAGTCTATGGCTACTGAAGGTCTTAGTATATTAAAGTTACTACAGATCCTTCTGAAGTTACACGAATAATGTAAGTGGTCGTTTGTTTTCTTTAAATCATGTTACAGTACATCCATAGCTACCTGCATAATTCGAATCCAATTTGAGTCGATGCGCTGTTCAATAACACCAACGACGTATTTCTCGCCGTTTGTTTTGTTTGACGGTTGCCTTAGTTACCAGTAGTCGAATGAATAGACGCGATGTCTAGCGGATTGATTTTCATATGTGGCAAAAGTTTCGTGATTTTAATTTGAAGGTTTGCTTAATTTGTTGATTGTTTCTCCACAAAGTTTGTGAGAGATTTCAAATAAATCATCATCAATCGAGCTGTTGAGTGTCCCAGCAAGAATAAGTTGACTTTGATTAACATTCGATAAACGAGTATCGATTTTCAAATCACCTTGATATGTATTCAATCAATCGAAAAATTATCGAGAGAACGACACAACAATTTGAAATCTACGAAGCATAGCTGTAAATAAGTGATTCAAATATACACAAGAAAAACTTAATGTTAAGCACTGAACACAGAAACTCAAGTTTGTCGAAACCATCGTCAAACATTATTGGAAAGAAAGAAAAAAATAACAAACTTTCATCATTGGAAGCAAAAGATACCCTGGCAGGCTGTATGGACAAATGGTTCGGAGAAAAACGGCTGTGGTTATTTGGTAATCATCTACCATTACTTCCGAGAAGGTAATTATGCTCAAAATGTTAAAATTGTTTTAGTCAACAGTTCTAGTGAGACGACCAGTAAAAATTTTTACTTTAAAATTTAAAAATGACTTCTGAATTCAATCACTATCACTTTCATTGATTTCATTTTTTACTGTAAATTTCATCGGTGAAAAACGTTAATTTTTTTATATGCTGATGTTCTTCTATGAAAATTCAAGTTTCCAGTTAATACCTTTAACTTGCTGTAAAATTTCTTGGAATAATACTCGATTTTACTTCGATTTGTCCGGAATTCAATTTGGATTTTTTATCACCTTTAACTGTATGAATTTTCATTTACTATGTTTTTTTTTCATAAAGGGTTGTTGTGAACAGTTCTAATTTTTATTAATTCAAATAAGAATATAAACCTGATTTACAGAAACAGGCACATAACGTTTATTTCACTCTTGAGTTTGTATAACGATCCTGTTTCCATTTCTGGCTCAAAATTTTAATTTTAGAATCCGGAATGACAATTAAGATATCTTACAAAGAGTTTATGAAATAAGATAAAATTTCATATCAACGGTCTTTTCAAGTCAAGAAGCAAAGTCGATAGGCTGACTTTGCATTGATCTATACAATTCCTTTTGTCCGATCGGGGTACGAAAAACACGTGCTTCGATCATCATTGTACAGATCAATGCAAAGTCAGCCTATCGACTTTGCTTCTTCTAGACAATAATACGGTGTGGGACAAATGGTCTTGTGCGGCAAGTTTTCTCAAATTACGCACTTGGCTCATTTTCAACACCTTTCATGCTTCCTAATCTAATCTATCCGTCTATAATTTTCATTACTTTCATTTGATATTCTTCCTATTAGAAAGTATAGTTCACCGAAATGTCATTAATCATTCAATTAAATTAAGAATTTTAATGTATTAGGTAATCAAATCAATCTTTGTATGATTCAAATGATATACAAATTCGCCATAAAATATAAGTTTTCACATTAACAAAACTAACCACACATAATCTGTAATAAAAAAGACCTTTTATAATGACTGCATTTTATTGTTGTGATCTTTGAATCACTGTGCCAACTATAAACTAAAGTTTCAAAAATAACAATAATTAAAAAAAGGCAAAAATTGAAAAAAAATTGCGAAAATTGCTGACATGGCAAAAATAAAAGAAATGTTTGGATTAATTAAAAAGTTATTTTTTTTTAATATTCCTTTCTTTAATTAATTTTTTTTTGTCTTTTTATAATTTTAGTCTTTTTCTTGTAATTATTGACATTTTGCAATTATCTAAATTTTGTAATTCTTGTTATTTTTGCAACTCTGTGTAATTTATGAAAATCCTCTAAATCAAGTCCGATAGAGTTGAAATTTGGCAAAGGTTAGATGTTTGAACCAATCCACAAAATGTATATGGTTCGTAATTTTTTATCCTGCTTTTCAGATCACTTTGTTTTAAATTCTAATTCAGAAACCAAAAAATTTTAAATATTGTTATTTTGAACAAAACAAGCTATTTTCTATTTATATTTTACTAGCTGACCCTGTGTGCTTTGCTACACCTTTAAAAATGAAATTTTCTTAAAAATATTCAAATTTTAATTGTTTTGTGAGAATTATTTTAAAACAAATTACAACATAATTCAAAAGCTACTGCTATGAAATGAGGGATTCAGCTGGAGTCTCGAATTGCAATTCAAGGAAGACTTAAACTAATTATCAGAAACTTGATATCTTAATTTTGAATGTGCGATTACTAGAAAACGAGCTATAAGTAAAAGAAAGTGTCCCATTTCTAAAAGAACTAAGCTTTATGGTCCCATTACTTGATATGTTCTAGATTTATGCGAAAAAAAACTGGTACGGGAGCCTTACTGTACTTCACTTCACATCCTCCACTGCTGGAATGAAGTCGGGATCTCTTATAATCATACCTATTTTTTTGTACCCAAAAACCCTCTCATATTAAATTTAATCCCATTGGTTGATACGTTTTACCACAAAATTTATAAGAAACCACTTCCTCGCCTACCCCCTCTACATTGCAAGGCTTAAGGATCTATAACAATCGTAGAAAGATATTGTGAATTCAAATCATATTTTTAGAAACGTCGCTGATGAACTGGCAACAAAACTCAGACTTCCGACAATCTTCCTTTGTCGGAAGTCTTTAAGAAGTCGGAAGTCCGGACTTCCGAAGTAAAATTCAGAGCTGGTGCGTTAATATCTCGTACTCAAACACCTTTGCATGCCATACTTGATTCCATTTGCTGGCTTTGTCAACATAAATTGAGAACTTATGCTAACAAAATCGTATTGAGCCATCTTCCCCTCTTCCTATATTCCTGCTCACTGGAGAAGGGTGGTGTCTCTAATAATCATAGTCGCCATGTTAATTTTGTCCATTTGTTAGATGAATTCTCGGGTTATGCACAAAAATTGTATGGGAGCCCTCCTCTCCTTTCCTGTATCGTCAATCCTATGCTCCTACTGCAAGGAAGAAATGGTTTCAAATAATTATAGAAATATTTTTCGTATTGAAATATCATCTAAGCAAAATTTGGTTCCATACAGGCTTTCTCATAGAAAATGTCCATTAATTTTAAATATCCAAAAATGATCATATAATGACCATAAAAATAACGTTTTTCCAACTTTTTACTTTTAAGATTTCAACTATTTAAGCAGATTTTTTTGTAATCATTTCACCCCTAAATGTATGCTTGTGACACTTTAATGTTTTTTCACCTTTAGTGATAGAACAGGTGTGACATTTGGTTCAAATAACAACCATAACATTTTAATAGATTTTCATTAGATTTAAAAATAAAAAGTTGGATGCAAAATGCGCAAAAATCTAATAGTTTTTCTGACTACGTTAATGGCCAAAAAAAAGACTCACTCTGGCAAAAACTCTAGCAAAAACGTCACTCCATCGGATGAGTTTTGACGGCCCATTGAAGCCCATCCACAGAGACGTTTTTGACTGGGGGATCTACCCGAAAATAAGCTCCAGTGTTATAAACTAAATTTAAGTTTAATTGGAAAAACAAAAATCCAACAAATTTGTTTCCTTTTTTTTCAATAGATAAGCACTGTGAGCTACATATGCCTATATGTGAAGGTTTAAGAAATAGATAGAATTAATCATACTTAATGATTCAGGCAGCGGCCTTTCTTGCTATGATAAAAATTTATCAAATCATCTGACAACTGACAATGTTTGGAATTTATTCTTCGTGTATGAGGTATTATCAGGTAAAGATAACAATTTAAACCGAAAAATATATTTCGATATATAAACCGATGTTGGGTCAAACGGATACAATTTACAGTTTAGCATTGTAACCAGTTGGCATTAAAAATGAAGCTACTCGGAATAACAGTTAGTATACTCTTGATAGCCGCTATCTCAATGGCGAATCCGGTCGTTATCAATGGTGTTCCAATCAAAAAAGAAAACTTCTCTTTGGATTTGTTGGAGGGTGAAACAGCACTGGTTAATGTCCAAGGCGAAAGCATCCAGAATATGGCTGTTATTATAGCCGAAACTATCAATATCTACAGTGATGGATCAATTGATATTGAGAATCCGGGAACCACAACCGCAGCACCGGCTCCTGGACCCACAACTCCAAGTGATACAACTGCTGGTGGTGGACCAATCATCACACCCCCCAATATAGGATAAACATATCATACTGGTGTTTTGGATGCATAAAAATATACTAAATGAGTTTTATAGTTGTTATTGGGAATTATGCGAATGTTAACAATAAATACATACAATGGTCATTCCATGTTGGGCGTTATATTAATGAATATTTATTTTCCTATACACTGTTATTGTGCAATGCATGCGCGGTCCTTTAGAAGGGAGAGGGGGGGGGGGGGGTTAATTTGATGGGTGATCGGTAATTTAGAATTTTTTTTTAGTTGATAAACTTTTTAGTTTCAAAATTGAATTTAAAAAATCGGTCCTTCGAACTCAAACAACAGCAACTAGCAAATTCTGGGCCAAACTCTACAAAATAACTTTTGCTGAGTTATTCAGAATTGAATTTGAATTGGCTGGGTTGGTAGATATAATTGATTCGGCTTACGAAAAGTCAAGTCCAAGTATAAAAAATGCAGAAATAGCAATAAGTTTTATAAAAAAAAATTATATTTTTTTGGTTTCGATTATAGTCGTTTTACCATCTTTGTGGCATTCGCGACTTTATCAACGTTGCAGTTGGCAAATAGTTTTTGAAAAACTCATCCGGTACAACTGTGTTCTATGTTTTTTTTTAAATCTTGGGCTCGAACTCGCGGACATCGGCTCAGGAAGCAACCGACTTGCCAACTGAGCTATATCACAAGCCCAAGAAAATGAACTCTATAAAAGACTCTGAAAAGTAAAAGTTTGAAAAACTTAAATCTAGTATGTTTTCTGAATGAGTTCTCTGTGTTTAAATCGGGATATGATAATTCAAACCAGAAATGGATAAGAATTTTTACAAAAATAGTAACGTAGTTGTTTTCTATTTCCAGTAACATTCCTTTTAGATGGACTTCTGGCGACTCAAGTGCAGGAAGTGCGCTGAAAGCATTAGCCGAACGGTAATTAACTGTTATTACATACTGTATATAAATTTGAGTATTTTAAGCTAATTATCACCATTGTCATATGAATGCGCCAGTAGACTGAGTCGATTCCTGAGTCATTTTTGAATTTTTCAAACCCTGGGGTCTAAAACGCTTCGTATTAATTCAAAACTCATCCATGATTTTTTGCAGAATTTTTAAATAACGTTTACATGAGTAAATTTGAACTTTTAGGTTTGAATGAGAAAATTGAATATTTTGTACTGAAAAATCAACATCGTTTTGTTTTTTTTTTCTGTGGAGCCGAGCCTGCTAATGGTTTTTGTGCCAATTTATAAATTCTTAAAGGTTTTTTTCTCGCTGAACAACTTTGTCGCAGACCGTAACTTAGTATTTTATTAGAAAAAAAAGTTATTTACTGTTTAACAGGGGTACATCTTTTGGCATTGATAAACAATAAATTCAATAGACATCACTGCTGGTGCCTCGCGAGGTATTGCAGGAAAACAGGGATGCCAGGTGTTGAGGATAAAAAATCTGGGCAATTTTGAATTTGTCAAATGGATTTAATTTTTCAATGCCAAAAGACATGTCCCCATTAATCACCTAATAACTGTTTTGTCTAATAAGATAAGAAATAACAACATAGTTGTTCAGCGGAAAATTTTCTTTAGAGAAACATAAATTGGCACAAAAACCATTAGAGCAGGCAGAAACAAAAACGATGTTGATTTTACAGTACAAAATATTCAATTTTCCCATACAAACCTAAAAGTTCAAATTTACTCATGAAACGTTACTTCAAAATTTCTGCAAAAAATCATGGATGAGTTTTGAACCAATACGAAGTGTTTAAGACATCAGGGTTGGGGAAATTCAAAAATGACCCCAAATCGACTCAGTCTAATGTGCCAGTGCATACAAAAAGTTCGAATCAGTAATCTTTTTTTGTAGATCACGAGGAAGCAGCAGAATGGATCGATACGAGAAACTGAGTCGACTCGGGGAAGGATCCTACGGTGTCGTATACAAATGTCGGGACCGTGAAACGGGTTTGCTCGTAGCAGTGAAACGATTTGTGGAATCAGAAGATGATCCAGCTATACGGAAAATTGCACTAAGAGAGATCCGGCTTCTGAAAAATTTGAAACATCCTAATCTGGTGTGTTTACTGGAGGTTTTTAGGAGAAAGAGAAGATTACATTTGGTATTTGAGTTCTGCGAACATACCGTTCTTCATGAACTGGAGAGATACCCAGAGGTAAATGAAATAAATTCTCAACACAATTCGCAAGGCACAATGTTCTATTTATGAGAGTGGAATCCGTGATCTACATCTATCCTTTTTGATTTTTATGTATAAATGTACGTTAGAGTGCCCCAAATGACCCGACTTTTGAAAAAGTTATACGCTGCAGGCTAAAATTGATCCTTGGCCTAGTACAAGATCTCATGCCAAATTTGGACCAGATCGAATCACGTTTAGGGGTCGCTCAACGAGCCTGAAGTTTGTATGGGATTTTGAGACATTTTGTTCGGGAGAAACATGAAAAACCAGTTTTTCATCAATAACTTTGGTTCCCGTCGGCCGATTTCTTTCAAAAACGGGTTTTCTTAAAGCCTAAATTATGAAAAATATTTCATGCGAAGACTGCATTTCGATAAAAGTTAAGATAAAAAAGTTATAAGGCTTCAAAAATGGGCTAACTTTTTTAACGGTGGTATTCAGCACTGTTAATGAGGCGTCAATATGTTCGACCGCCTCGACTCATTAACAGTGATGAATACCATCCTGAAAAAAGTTAACCCATTTTTGAAGCTTTATTACTTCCTTATCTTAACTCTAATTGAAATGCAGTCTTCGGATGAAATATTTTTCATAATTTAGGCTTTAAGAAAACCCGTTTTTGAAAGAAATCTGCCGACGGAAACCAAAGTTATTGATAAAAAACTGGTTTTTCATGTTTCTCCCGAACAAAATGTCTCAAAATCCCATACAAACTTCAGGCTCGTTGAGCGACCCCTAAACGTGAACCGATCTGGCCCAAATTTGGCATGAAATCTTGTACTAGGCCTAAGATCAATTTTAACCTGCAGCGCATAACATTTCACAGGTTTTGAATTTCCCATACAAATTTGGGGCAGTCTAATGTACGTATATAAGTTATGTCCGGGTGAAGGTTCGGTGTTTTTAAAAAAGGAACAACCTGCTAGTTACAAACCTAAAGTAGAACTGATTTCATTTTATTTGCTTTTTGATTCAACAGAGATATTCATTTTTGCACACGTTGGTGTTTGACATCTGAGTACCTCGCGGTGTCCAGCGCAGGTTTGGCATCATTGAACGTCTTTAGTCAAATGACTGTGACTGTTGAGCCTCTTGGTCCGTCAAACTCATTTGACTGTTCCTTAACGACCAGTCACTTCGTTTGCCAGTCATTCATTCCCCAGTCATTTGAAGCTAAAATAATAACCTATAGTCAAGCAATCGCATTCAAACGATTTTTGGTGGAATTTGGGTTCAGGGTATTTATTTTGTTATGGTTTCATTTATTTTTGTTGCTGGGTTTGATTCCTTCGTTGGTTATTCCGTAACCTAGGAATTCAATAGATTTTCGCAGAAATTCTGATTAATTAATTGAACTTTTAGGTTGGCATCTGATAATGTTTTGAGAGCAATTTTTAGATTTTCTAGATGTTCTTCTAGATTCTTTCCGAAAACTAGGCTGGGTCATTCGGCCGAAAGTCATGAGGCCGAAAGCCATTCGGCCGAAGGTCATTCAGCCGATGGACGTTAGGCCGAATGGGATATCTGGCCGAGCAGGCCACTAGGCCGAATGGGTTATTCGGCCGTCGGTTATACAGCCGAATGCTGTTTGGCCGAAAGGATGCAAGGCCGAAAGGATGTTCGGCCGAATGGTCACTAGGCCGAAAGGTTATAAGGCCGAATGGTTATTATGGTCATTTGGCCGAATGGTCATTAGCCGAATGGTCGTTAGGCCGTGAGGCCGAATCGTCGTGAGGCCGGAAGGTCGAAAGGTCGTAAGGCCGAATGTTCGTAAGGCCGAATGGAAGCTAGGCCGAAATGTCGTTAGGCCGAATGGTCATTAGGTCGAATGGTCGTAAGGGCGAATGGATGCTAGGCCGAAAGTGTAGTGTAGGATAATAAATTGGTGAAGGAGTTGAAGCTGGGTTGTGTGTGTTTTTTTTATATAAATTCGTTTATTTGAAACGGCTCATACTTTTTAGTTCTACGGAGCCGAGGTTCTGTCTTTATAATACAAAAATTGTATATAAAGCTGGGTTGTGTTTCCACGGGTCTGATTTTACCGGAGCGTTACTAGCATCGAGGTTGAGATATTCAACGCAGTAGTTAGCCACCTCATTGTATGGAATTTCCCCATGGTGTAGTGGCTGGTAGCTCTTTCGACCCGAGTCGGTACGGGAAGCAGGGTTGAGATATTTTCAAATATTTTCCGAATTCGAGCAGTTTTAATTCAATCGAAAAAGTGTTGAACAAAATTATAAAAAAAATCGAGTTTTGCACCAGATTTACATTGAAACATGAAGAATCGTTAGGTATACTTATATATTTATTTATTTATTTATTCATTGAACATGTAGTGTAAGGTAATTAAATTCCTTTTTTAATACTATATTTAGTGCTGCTAAGTTTGTATTCGAAAGATTCCTTATGACTATAACTATTCTAACTATTCTCTTAGTATACATTCGGTGCAAAAACTCACTGATTCCCCCCATTGAAAAAGCTACACCGAAAAAACTTTTCACATGAACGCTACGTGAAAATGTAGGGGAAAAGTTCATATAACGCCCCATGTGGCTAATACGCGCCACCCTTGTTTTGAAAATTCTGAAACATTTTAAGCCTGCAAAATATTACCAATTTGTTTCAAATGCTGTGATACGCCATGGCAAGTATGAATTTTTCCTTAAAATGCCCCTGTGTCGTGATAATTTCACAGTTTAAGTTTTTCTTCATTTCGATCTAAATTTTAAAACACTTTCAATAAGGTGTCACCAAGCAGAGAAAAACGAATAAGACAATATTTTCTGACACATCGATAGAGGAGAATCTAAACTATGATTTTATGTTAAAAAATCATACTGAACTCGAAAACGTATGGTTTTTATGGGTATGTTCTATCACGGCCCATGCGCTCGTTATAACGCGCCAATCGTAGTAGGCTAAAAAAAGCATAAATTTTTCAAAAAGGCCAATTTTCATTGAAAATTAACAAAAAGTCTGAAACCATATTTTGAGCGTTAATTCAGCCCAAAAAATAAACTTTTCTATTTTTTATAAATTTTGATCAGTCCATTTTGGTTTTCTTTTCAGTCAAAGTGTCTGTAAGTATTGGTGTGTTTTCGGTCTTCGGCTGCTTTCGGGTGTGTTCGGCTGCTAGGCGCGTATTGAATACAAAGCGGCGCGTATTTGAAACACAGTTTTGTTCTGTGGCTTTGAATATGGTTTTAAAAAATCAAATTTTTGAAGCAACTATAGCAATTTGAGTAATAAAAAATCATAGGCATTTGTAGAAAACACTTTTCTTCAACGATTACACCCATTTTTAACACAATTTGTACGTGAAATACTTAGAAAATCAGCGATTCGCTTAGGTGGCGCATAATAGGGCATTTTCCCCTACATGGATTTTTGCCATCATGAAAATCACGTGGAACCTACGTGAATTTCAGGTAGCAATCGGAGCTCGCACAGCAAGCAAAATTCACGTAATTTTCATATGCTCTGTAGGTGAGTTCTATTTGAAGGGTATGTGGAAATAACGCAGATCGAATGTGAATAGGGTTCGTTCTGCTACATGCCTTTCACATAAATTTTGTTAAAGATGAACGTAGGTTAATGTATTTAGTCCTTTCCGAACAAATAAATAAAAATGTTGTGATTTTGAAGATAATTTTATTTTTTGGAATAATTGCTATAACACCAAGCACGCACTGCACACTTCACTTCACTTTTTTTATTTAAAAATGTCGCAGCGACAATTTCATTGATGTCCCTTGTTAGCCGTTGCCTGTTCGTCCCAGCTGTCCAATTCCAAATTCTGTCACAGGTACAGATGGCTTGATAAACCAGATATTTCTTCGCGAACTTTGACAGTTTCATGTGCTTGAAAATATCTGCTACCTTTCCCCTTCCTTTTGCCGTATAAAACTCCTGTCCCGAAAGCTGCTTGTATGTAGTCGGCTATGACGTAGATTTCGTCGTCCATTACCACGCAGTCAAACTTCGTCAGCATCGTCGTGTAAAGCGTATTTTGTTTATCATCGCGATTTCTAGTCACTACCTTTTTGTAAGTCGATAGTCCGGCTCGTTTTTTGGCTCGATGCACGGTTGTAGGTAATACACCCAGCTTATTTGCGGCATTTCGGAGAGAGAGGTTAGGGTTTCGCTTGAAACTACCGGCAACTCTCTTTGTCTCAGCGGCTTCCGATTTTCGATTTCCCCCCGATCCAGACTTCCTGGCTGTTGACAAACGTTCCCCAAACACTTTAATTACATTTGTAACGGTTGATTTGGCAACTTTTAGCGATTTTGCCAGCTTTGCGTCCGAGTAGCTTGGATTTTCGCGATGCGCGAGCAAAATTTTGATACGCTGCTCTTCTTCCTTGGACGGCATTTTGACAACTGAAGAGTGAATTCCAAAATCAAAAAAGGAGCAACATTCTACACACACACACCTTCAAAATGAGGGGTGTTCAGTGTTTTTTAATGCAAAATTGACAGAAATACGTCAAGTTGATATTGACCAAATTTTGACCGTATCACCCTTTAAAGTTTTACTTGTTTTTATTGAAAAATTAAATAAGCGATTACTTCTAAGACGACTAAACTTGCTTAATAAATAAGTTAGACTTCTTGAGTTAATGATTTTATAGATAACTAGCTGACCCGGCGTGCGTTGCTACACCTTTCAAAATCAAATGATATTTTCAGATATTATTCAGATTTTTATTGTTTTGTTGGCATAATTTTAAATCAAATTATAACATCATTCATAAGCAATCGCTATAAATGAGAGCTGAAGCTGGAGTTTCCAATTGCAACACAATGATAACTTAAAATTATATTTTGAATCCTGATCTATAAATTTGTGTTAAAGATCTGATAATTTTAATCCGCTCTTAAAAAGGAGGGTCTAAAATTAATTGTATGCAATGAATCTAACTTATAAAATATGGGTGATTTCGCTTGATATGTTGTAGATTTATGCAAAAAAAACTGATAAGAGAGCCATCCTGTCCTTCCTTTTTACCCCCTGCTAAATGGAGATCGTGATCTTTAATAATCATACCCATTTTTTTTATCGTTCCCAAAAATCCTCTTATATAAAATATAGTTCCATTGGTTGATAAATTTTTAAGCTTTACAACAAATTTTATATGGAGCCCCCACCTTTCTTCCACTCTCTACACTGTTAAGAATAAGGGTCTATAACAATCATAGAAATATATCTCGTAGCCAAATACCATTCCAAGCCATATTTGTTTCCATTTGTTGGCTTCGTTAGCATAACTAGAGAACTTATGCTAACAAAATTGTATTGGGCTCACCTCCCTCTTCCTATGTACCTACTCACAGAAAGAAGGATGGTGTGTCAGATAATCATAGAATCATACCAAAATGATTTTCCATGTTAATTTTTGTCCTTTTCTCGGATTTTGTAAAAAAAAAGTTAAATGTAAGCTTTCCTCTTACCTTTCTATATTTTCAATTCTATAATCCTACTGCAAGAAAGGAATTGTTTCACATAGAAAAATTGCTCGTATTGATATACCATCCCATACCAAATTTGGTTTTATTTGCGTAGTAAATTCTTGAGTTATGCATAAACTTGAAAGGAAGTCCCACCCCTTCTTCCGTTCTTCCCATTGAATGGAGGGGAGAGCTTAATATTCATGAAGTATTTTTCGTACTCATATACTTTTTGATGCCAAATTTATCTTTCCGCTGAAAAAAAGTAGGGCTTCAATTTATAATAGAAACATTTTTCGTATCTAAATACCCTAACATGTCAACAATTGTTCAATTGGCTCGATCAGCTCTCCAGTTATGCTGAAAATTGTAAAGAAAAACTCTCCTTCCCTTTCCATCCACCTCTTTGAAGGAGTGAGGGAGAAGCATTCCTCGTACCCAAATGTCGTGCCATGCCAAATTTGGTTCCATTTTCTATTGTAGTTCTTGAGTTATGCAGTAAAAATTGTATAAAACTCCTCCCTCCCTTCTTCCCTCTCCCCGTTGGAAGATGGAAGGGGTCTCAAACAATCATTAGAACATGTCACGTTCCCAAATACCCACCCATGCCAAATTTGGTTCTATTTGCTTAATTAGTTTCTGAGTTATGTAAAAAATTATAAAAGAGGCCCCTCCCCCTTTACATCTCCCTACATAAAAGAGGGAGGGGTCTCACATAATCATTGAAATATTTTACGCATCCAAATACCTTCCCATGCCAAATTTGGTTCCAATATCTTGATTAGTTTTTGAGATATTGAAAACTTGTAAGGTAGCCCCCCTCCCCCCTTCCTATCAGCCCACTTAGAGGAAGGAGGGGTACCTAATATTCATAGAAATATACCTCTTTCCCAAATACCACAATATGCCAAATTGGATACCATTGGCTTGATTAGTTTTCGAGTTATGCAAAAAATTGTCTTTTATTTGGGAGACCCCTCCCCCCCTTCATGAGAGAGGGAGGGGTCTCAAACCATAATAGGAACTTTCCCCTGCCTCCAATACCCCCACCTGCCAAGTTTTACGCAATTCGGTTCAGTAGTTTCCGAGTCTATAGGGAACAGACAGACAGACAGACAGACAGAAATTCATTTTTATATATATAGATAGAAAACACTAGATCTCAATTTATAAAAATTATCGAAAGATGTTCCTAAAACATGTGATTGATGATGACTAACTCTATGGTAACGAGATAAATTGAAGATGACACAAATGCAACTGTGTAATGCCGCTTTAAGCCGGTTCATTATAAGCAAAGGCGCACCGACTAGAAATTCGGCTCCAAATATCATATGCGGGATTATAAGAATTTTCAACAGTATTAGTTTTATGTTTACAGGTAAAAATGTGAAGTGAACCTTAGCATACGTAACGTTTTATATATTTTCGAACACTGGGCATTAACAAACGATGTCCATTGCTAGTTGTTTTGAATTATTACACCAAGATTTGTTAGGCTATCTACGTATTTGATGTTGTCATTGCCAATTCGAAGTGGTGGTAAACCTGAAATATTGTGCGATGCAGAGAAAAGCATTGCTTTGGTTTTATCTTTGTTAATAGGCAATCGATTTCTTTGAGACCAGCTGTGTACGTTTTGTAAGTCGGTATATTAAAATATTAAAAGCATGCGAATAAATTTGGACGGCATCGGCAAACATGTGGAAAAGATTATTGGTCCTAAAATTCATCCTTGAGGAACCCCAGATATAACTGGAGCAGAGCTGGACCGAGAATCATTGCATGATACGAATTGAATTCGATTTTTCAAGTAGGATAGGAGTCCAATAATGAAACGCGCACTTCGTGAAAACATTAATTGGTACGAGAGTTTTTTTAGAAGTTTAACATGTGAGACTCTATCAAATGCTTTTGAGAAATCTATCGTCAGCAACACGGACAGATGTTTCTTGTCCACTTTGCTATGAATATCGTCGAGCACTTTAGCTAACGCTGTAGTGGCACTGTACTTAATTCTGAATTTTGACTGAAAATCGCTAAGTAGATTAAAGGAATTTAAAGAGGATTGAATTTGTAATTTAAGCACACGCTCGGAAACTTTAGAGAGAACGCAAAGGATACTAATAGGACGAATGTTCGAAAGGTCTTTACTACTATATTTTTTCTTTATAGGTAGGATTTTAGTTACCTTCCATACTAATGGGAATATATTTGATCTAATAATGATGTTAAAAAACTTACAAAGAGGATTCAACAAAGATGGTAAGAAATTTTTTACAAATTTCAGCGGAATTTGATCTGGACCCATTGCGTTTGATTTGATTGAATGAATTGCTATAACGATATCGTTGGAGTCAATTGAATTAAAATGGTGGTAAATTCAGTGGTAAAAGAGGAAGATATTCGTCGTATACTCAAAATTGGTGATTTTGCACTTACACCCCTCTGATCCTAAGGGCCTCAATTAAAATTCTAAACCGATCGTGAAAACGCTATTCAATGCTTGTGTATTCTTCTTCATTTTGATTCATGTTTATTACACCACATGTCATCTGGATTTCACGAGCATCATTCACCTTTGTATCTCGGTAAATATTATCTTTTTTATTACTTTCCGAGTTGGGAACCACTTTTTCAAAAATATTTTTTTGACCTATTGGCGAACTTTCTCAAGAAAACCGTGAAGGATCTGAGGGACAATTCAATAGCCAGGATGTTCCATTGTTGCTAAGTAACAGCAATGCCGAACTTTCGCTGATAGGATTACTTTTTCACCAGTACACAGCTACAACACCTAATTTCTAACAACTTTTCCATTTGGCAAACTATTGGCGGTCTTCCTAAGGAAATATTAAGAGACCTGGGGAAAATTCACAACCATGATGGCACATTTCTCTGACTCCAATTGCTCACCCACGCTGGGAGAATATTTTGTTTCACCATATCACAATAAACTGCATATGTGGTTCTCCAAAATTTAAGAGAAACACAACCGGAAAAACTCTTAATGAAACTTTTAAAACTTCATTTAATTAAAAATTCTCATGCAGCCCGAAAAAAATGCGTGCGATGTCCATGAGCAGGGTTGGCCGGCTCTTCTCAAACAACAAAGAGCCGGGAGAAAACAACACTGTTTTCAGTTCGGCTTCCGCCGAGTGTAATCCTCTTTCGCTGATCGTGCTCCACTCGTTACCCGAGTTTACACGAGCTGTAAGCTGTAAGTGACTCGGCAATGTCGGCAAGTGTGGGAGCATGTGCATCGCTGTTAGCTTTTTTGGATTCTTTTTTTTTTTTGCAAAAGGTAGCGTTCGAAGAAGAGCTGCCAGGTGGTTTCGCCAAAAAATCAGGACTCCGCGAAGAACAAAAAAGATGATTTTTCAGGACACCAGTAGATTGGTGGAAATGAAATGCAGCACTTCTTAGATTGCCTAAAGGCGGAATAGCGGTGCAGTATACGCCTTAATTTATGCAACAGGAGAGATAAGAAGTTAGATGGCTTGTAGTTTATACCGAAAAACACCGTTCAAATATCATCTGAACCGAAGATTACAATTGGTTTAAGAGGTTGATTACAAAATCAATTGCATTTAAGATCAGGACGGCTTCTAGCAAATTCTTTGATTCGGAGAGCAGCATTTTTGCTCGTGAACGTACCAAGAATAAACTGAGTTAGCTCTCAGATCTCTCCTCAACACATTGCGCAACAGATTTTTCCGGAGAAGGGAATTCTCTTTATCACTCACTCAATTCTCTCGCTCACCTTGATTTCAGTGCGATTGATCTCTCCCCGCACAGATTGGGGGAGCAGGCGAAAAAAATTGCACTCTCTTTCACTGGACAAGCCGATCAGAGGAGTTTTGACATAATATGCACCGAATATCCATTTGATTAATTTCTCTTTCTTTCTAGGGATGCCCTGATAATCTTACGAAGCAAATCATCATCCAAACGATTCAAGGAGTAGCATACTGTCATAAGCAGGGATGTTTGCATCGTGATATAAAACCTGAGAACATTTTGCTTACGGCACAGGGTCAAGTTAAGCTCTGTGACTTTGGCTTTGCCCGTATGTTAAGTAAGTAAACTGAAAAATTTAATTCATTGGATAGCTACCACATTTATCAAATATATAGTATACCTAATATCTTGACCCTAGGCGCTTGGTACCCCTAGGGCCTAGGGTCAAGATATAGCCGAGACAATACACTAGCTCAAATTTCAAATATAGCATCCAACGGTCATGTTTTTTTGGGATTTCTTTAAACTGACACTGATGAACAGCATCAATCGGAGATAATAATTGCCAAACAAATTCCCTCTCAGGCCCCGGTGAAAATTATACGGACTATGTGGCAACACGTTGGTATCGAGCCCCGGAGCTTCTGGTGGGCGACACGCAGTACGGCACGCCAGTTGATGTTTGGGCTATCGGATGCGTATTTGCGGAACTGGTGCGAGGCGATGCTCTTTGGCCAGGAAGAAGTGACGTAGATCAGCTGTATCTGATACGTAGAACTTTGGGGGATCTGTTACCTCGACACCTAGCGATTTTTAATCAGAACGAGTTTTTCAAAGTAAGTACAGATAGTTGATATTTTTTTGCACAATCTTATTTCATGAAAACTCTATATATACCTATATAACAAAAATATATTAGAATTTCAACATGAGGGATAAATTGAGCGTGTTGTACACCTTGTACACTGAACAGTAAATTTTTGCCTCGATTTGTATGTATGTATGTATGTATGTATGTATGAAAACCCACCAGTGGCTGATAGGTCTTTCGACCCGAATCGGTACGGGAAGTCTCGATCGTATTTTCAAATATTGTTCATGCTTAACTCATTAACAATAATTGCAGCACAACCAAAGGGTCCGTTACCACTGGCTTGGGACAGGTTTGACTCATCTAACTTCCTTCCAACTGTTCGAAACAAATAAAGAATCCTGAAAAGGTACTTAAGTAGGTAACCTACTCATGATTCTAAATTTGCCGAGATACTCCGGCTGGCTTGAACCCACAATCCATTGTATATTAGTTTTCGGATCGTTCGATGCCCTGTCCAACCTCCCACCAATCCCCTTTAATAGAGTTAAGCTATTTTGATTATTGAAATATAAATATAAGTAATTTGCACATTTTTAATATCCTACCTCGTACCATTTAAAAATGATACTAGAATTTATTAAATGAAAGAATACTTATCTGTATTCATAAAAGGCCTCGTAAATTTTGATAGAGTCCAACAATTTGAACTAATAATTAATAATACTCGGTATATCTCAAAATACTTTTTCTGTAGGCTTTCCATCTGCTGGCTAACCACAACACGTTGCAATGCAATTCACATTTAAATCGTAGAAAGCCGTAACTCAAAAATACGAAACGCAGTTCAAAAAAGCAAAACGAAAAATTGGTGGCGTTAAGTTACACGTTTAGGAAAAACAAATTTCTTCCCCTATCTTGTTAAAAATTCTTTCTTTTTTTCATCCAACACTATTTTTTCCATTTTTGTAACGAAACAACCTAATATTCACTTTTTCTTGAAATTGGATTGATTCTATCAACCGCACTTTTGGAAACACAACACAAATCCCCGACTTTTCAACGGTATTGATGAAAGAATCATGAACACTTCACGAATTCGATACGATTATATTTCGGCTTTTTAGCATTGAATCTGCACTATATACGCATATAGTGCAATACAAGCATAAATTCAGAGTTATATATGTGAATATAGGGTTGCTTAAGGGCTATGTTTTAGTGCTTATGGTTACTTGGGTATGTACTAAGTATGTATGCCCTGACCGGGATTCGATCTCATGAACTTCGGCGTAGATGACTTGAACTCTAACCACTACGGAAAAGTCGCTGGCTTAAATTTAACCTTTTATTGAACATAAAACAGAATAAAAAATCCTTTTTATTTTGAAAATGTGAACATAAGTCCACATTGGACCTTTCTTGAAAATCATATATGAGAGAGTCTTGAAAAACACGAAATCTTGGCGAATGCACTAAGAAAAAAATATCAGAAATATGCATGTAACCTTGATTGTTGCCCAGAAATCATTTATATGTTTAATTTCAATATTGAAAAATTCGAACATTCATTTGAGTTTTAATTGATTTATAATTTAGATGGACCAAACATTTAAGTCCTACATAAAAATTAATTCGTTTCAGAAGAAGAGTCGTTAAGATCGTCGGAAATTCGAAATGAAAATCAAAAAGAAAATGCCATTCAGAAAAAATCAAAGCCAAACAGTTTTTTGCAAAAGTTCACTCATTCGTATATTGGTAAAAAAAAATAATCCAAGTTCAGAACATAATGAACAATATGAAATTTAAGATTTAAATTCATATTTGCATCATCATTCCAAAAGTAAGCAGCAGTTTCCTTTTCAAAAGAGTGCTGCAGATTGATGACGTTATAAGAAGATGCAATTTTTTAAATCAAAATTATATTCAAGAAAAGTTAAATTATTTTAAGAAGGTGTAGCAAAGCGCATCGGGTCAGCTAGTAAATAATAAACAAAACACAATATATTCAACAAAAAACACATTTTCATAAGTATGTAATTTACATCTCTAGTAAAGTTCTGTGAAGTTTGGCGGTAGATTTTTATAAATATGGGTGTTTCATGAAAATTGTTTAAAAAAGTTAAACAGGCTTGACATATTACATATAGTTTTTTTTTTAAGAAAATAAGGTATATCTAAGGTATCAAATCAAGGTTTGAATAAAGAAAAACTGAAATTATCATATCAAATTCTTCAAGTTTAGACGTTTGATATTACTTCGTATCGCGGAATCATAAAATCATTATAATTTAAATCAGAAAAGTTTAATTGAGTTTTCAAACTGTAAACGCCATGTAAACTTTATCTTTATTAACTCAATCGCCATTCATATATAGCGAACAAATCTGTTAAATATCAATTAAATGAACATTAAAAAGGAACACTTTACCGGTAATTTGAGGAAACTTCTAGTTCCTGCAAAGCTTTGAAGTACCAGAAATTTTCCGGATTTTCCCTTATCCCCAAGCCCCTCATTTTAACCAATTTGATTTTATTCCATTTTTTCAGCTTCTGCTCGGAGCTTTCAATACAAAAGAAAAATAAATTCATAGATAGGTACCAATTCAAGCAAATTATTAATATAAGCGCTATGGTGATCTAAAACAAAGCAATAAATTTTGAATAAATCAGTTAAAACTCTCGTGTCCGTGCGCTAACCAAAAAAAAAAAAATTCTTCAACATGTGCCGGCTGACAGTTGAACTTCCATCCACGTCGTCTGTCATATTGTGAATTCAAATAAAATTTTTAGAAACGTCGCTGGTGAACTGGCAACAAAACACAGACTTCCGACAATCTAGTACTTCACTTTTCCTTGTCGGAAGTCTTTCGGAAGTCGGATGTCCGGACTTCTGAAGTGAAATTTAGTGCTGGCGCTATTATTGCTCTTTCAGACTTATTTTGGATTTTCTCAACTCTTCCTGAAGAAGAAGAAGCACTACCGCAAACGTCAAACATGGAAACTGAACTTTGAAACTGAAATAAATCTTCAGAACACTTTCATGCGTTTGTTTACTAAGACAAACATCATGTTTCAGAATCAATCATGATTTTTCAGCAACATTTCAAACCATTTAAAATGATTACTGCACATAGTAACGTTCTGATTGGAACATTGTTTACCTATTTAAAGAATCAGAAGGAAGAAGAATAAAGAATGCAGAGCTTATTTTGAATTGTTTTTATCCGCTTTTTTATACACAAAATCGAAGGATTAACATACAACATAAGGATTTTTTCTTTGCAATCTTTTGCAAATTTTTGTGTTCGGAACAAATTGTCAAAGACTTATTCCAGAGTTTAGTTTCAGTAAAAATGCCAAAAAGTAGTTCCATAATTTTTTCCAGCTTTCTCTAAGTTGCTGATTTTTATCCGCAAGGATGATTCAGTGCTCAAGATTTTTCAATCATCATTTAAATAACGATTTAAATAACGACTGAAAAATCTTGAGCGATGAATTATCCTTGCAGATGAAAATCCCAAAAAAACCAACTGAAAAATGATGCTGGCATGCAACCTTAAAGATTACGTAGTATTTTATTCATGTTTATTCAAAAACTGTTTTATGAAAAAAAAAAAATCCTGAAACCGTAATTAATTATTTAAATAATAAGTAAAAACCAATAACTTCAAACAGCTTTGTTGCAAATCGGCATTCGACTCAATCAAACAAATATTGTGCATTGTTTGGGAAGTGACAACACAAATACTTCCGACAATCTAGTACAAATATATTTTTTCTTCGTTGGAAGTCCAACATCTGAAGTGTGTGTTAGCGCTGGCGCGATAGAAGTATTGAATAGAAACTAAACTTGAAATCCTAAATTTGGATTAATTGAGTCAACACAAACATTCAACATTATCACATAATATACAGTACAACGAATGTTTCAAATAAGTCATGATTTTTTAAAGTAACCGACTCTTATCGATATCTAATAATTTACAAAACTCGCTGAGAAGTCCATTTATTCATTCAAAAAATAATTTAGTGCATCTTAAAAAAAACTATTTACATATCATATGATGATTTGCTCTAGTGTTTCTCGGCTACACTGACGAAAATGCACCCTATCAGTAGAGCTGTCAAATTACGGTTGTCAAATTTCGGGTCTAAATACTGTTGCGAAAATCCATTTTTTCTCGGAATACGCAATATATGTTGTAGTTTCGTTTGTGTCATCCGATTCGGATCCGCAAGAATCTGTGCAAGACAGACACTCACTCTCAACGAGCCAAGCGAACGTTGCGATTGGTTCAAGCTCGCTAGCA